>NW_027464603.1:4576458-4879166 GCF_043290135.1 Rhipicephalus microplus
TACGAACCTCACAACCAGGAACTCCACAACTAGAAACTCCGCAACAAGAAACTCCACAGCTAGAAACTCCACAACTTGAGACTTCGAAACTAGAAACTCGGCAACTAGAAACTCCACAACTTGAAACTCCACAACTAGAAACTCCACAAATTGAAACGCCACAACTAGATACTCCACAACTACAAATTCCACAACTAGAAACTCCACAAATAAAAACTCCGCAACTAGAATTTCCACAACTAGAAACTCCTCTACTAGAGACTCCGCAACTATAAACTCTGCAACTCGAAACTCTGCAACTCGAAACTCTGCAACTAGAAACTCCACAACTAGAAACTCCACAACTAGACACTTCGCAACTAGAAACTCCACAACTAGACACTCCACAACTAGAAAACTCCGCAACTAGAAACTCCACCAATAGACACTCAAAACTTGAGACTCCGCAACGACAGAGCTCGCAACTAGAAACTCTGCAACTAGAAACTGCCCAGCCAGAAACTTGCAACTCGAAACTCTGCAACTAAAACTCCGCAACTAGAAACTCCACAGCTAGAAACTCCACAACTAGAGACTCCACAACTACAAACTCCATGACTAGAAACTTCACAATTAGAAACTCCACAAGTAGAAACTCCACAACTTGAGACTTTGCAACTAGAAACTCGGCAACTAGAAACTCAACAACTAGAAACTCCACAACTAGGAACTTCACAACTAGAAACTCCACAACTTGAAACACCACAACTAGATACTCCGCAACTACAATATCCAACACTAGAAACTCCACAACAAGAAACTCCATAACTAGAAACTCCGCAACTAGAAACTCCACAACTACAGACTCCACAACTAGAAACTCCACAGCTAGAGACTCCACAACTAGAAACTCCACCGCTAGAAACTCCACAACTAGAAACTCCACAACTAGAAACTCCACAACTAGAGACCACAACTAGAGACTCCGCAACTAGAAACTCCCCAGCTAGAAACTCCGCAACTAGAAACTCCGCAACTAGAAACTCCACAACTAGAGACGACGCAACTATGAACTCCACAACTTGAAACTCTGCAACTCGAAACTCTGCAACTAGAAAATTCCCAACTAGAAACTACACAACTACAATCTCCACAACTCGAAACTCCGCAACTACAAAATCCACAACTAGAAACTCCACAACTGGGAACTCCGCAACTAGAAAATGTACAACTAGAAACTCGAAAACTAAAAACTCCAACTAGAAACTCCACAACTAGAAACTCCGCAACTAGAAACTCCACAACTAGACAATTCGCAACTAGAAACTCCACAACTAGACACTCCACAACTAGAAAACTCCGCAACTAGAAACTCCACAGCTAGAAACTCCACAACTTGAGACTTTGCAACTAGAAACTCGGCAACTAGAAACTCCACAACTAGAAACTCCACAACTAGAAACTCCACAAATTGAAACACCACAACTAGATACTCCACAACTACACATTCCACTACTTGAAAGTCCACAACTAGAAACTCCGCAACTAGAAACTCCGCAACTAGAAACTCCCCAACTAGAGACTCCATAACTTGAAACACCACAACTAGATACTCCACAGCTACACATTCCACATCTAGAAACTCCAAATTTAGAAACTCTGCAACTAGAAACTCCGCAACTTTAAACTCCACAACTAGACACTCCATAACTAGGAACTCCACAACAAGAAACTCCACAACTACAGACTCCACAACTTCAAACTCCACAACTAGAAACTCCACAACTGGAAACTCCGCAACTAGAAACTCCGCAACTAGAAACTCTACAACAAGAAATTCCACAACCGGAGACTCAACAACTTGAGACTTCGCAACTAGAAACTCGGCAACTAGAAACTCAACAACTAGAAACTCCACAACTAGAAACTCCACAACTAGAAACTCCACAACTAGAAACTCCACAACTTGAAACACCACAACTAGATACTCCACAACTACAAATTTCACAAAAAGAAACTCCAAATTTAGAAACCCCGCAACTAGAAACTCCGCAACTTAAAACTCCACAACTAGAGACTCCACAACTACAAACTTCTCAACTACAAACTCCACAACCAGAAACTCCGCAACTAGAAACTCCACAAATTGAAACGCCACAACTAGATACTCCACAACTACAAATTCCACAACTAGAATTTCCACAACTAAAAACTCCGCAACTAGAAACTCCGCAACTAGAAACTCCACTACTAGAGACTCCGCAACTATAAACTCCACAACTTGAAACTCTGCAACTCGAAACTCTGCAACTAGAAACTCCACAACCAGAAACTCCGCAACTAGAAACTCTACAACTAAAAGTTCCACAACCAGAGACTCAACAACTAGAAACTCCACAACTAGAAACCCAGCAAATAGAAACTCCACAACTAGAAACTCAACACCTACAAATTCTACAACTTGAAACACCACAACTAGAAACGCAACAACTAGAAACTCCACACCTAGAAACTCCAATGCTTAAAACTCCACAACTAGAAACTCCACAACTAGAAACTCCTCAACTAGAGACCACAACTAGAGACTCCGCAACTAGAAACTCCCCAGCTAGAAACTCCGCAACTAGAAACTCCGCAACTAGAAACTCCACAACTAGAGACTCCGCAACTATGAACTCCACAACTTGAAACTCTGCAACTCGAAACTCTGCAACTAGAAAATTCCCAACTAGAAACTACACAACTACAATCTCCACAACTCGAAACTCCGCAACTACAAAATCCACAACTAGAAACTCCACAACTGGGAACTCCGCAACTAGAAAATGTACAACTAGAAACTCGAAAACTAAAAACTCCAACTAGAAACTCCACAACTAGAAACTCCGCAACTAGAAACTCCACAACTAGACAATTCGCAACTAGAAACTCCACAACTAGACACTCCACAACTAGAAAACTCCGCAACTAGAAACTCCACAGCTAGAAACTCCACAACTTGAGACTTTGCAACTAGAAACTTGGCAACTAGAAACTCCACAACTAGAAACTCCACAACTAGAAACTCCACAACTAGAAACTCCACAGATTGAAACACCACAACTAGATACTCCCCAACTACAAATTCCACAACTTGAAAGTCCACAACTAGAAACTCCGCAACTAGAAACACCGCAACTAGAAACTCCCCAACTAGAGACTCCATAACTTGAAACACCACAACTAGATACTCCACAACTACAAATTTCACAACAAGAAACTCCAAATTTAGAAACCCCGCAACTAGAAACTCCGCAACTTAAAACTCCACAACTAGAGACTCCATAACTAGGAACTCCACAACAAGAAACTCCACAACTACAGACTCCACAACTACAAACTCCACAACTAGAAACTCCACAACTGGAAACTCCGCAACTAGAAACTCCGCAACTAGAAACTCTACAACAAGAAATTCCACAACCGGAGACTCAACAACTTGAGACTTCGCAACTAGAAACTCGGCAACTAGAAACTCAACAACTAGAAACTCCACAACTAGAAACTCCACAACTTGAAACACCACAACTAGATACTCAACAACTACAAATTTCACAACAAGAAACTCCAAATTTAGAAACCCCGCAACTAGAAACTCCGCAACTTAAAACTCCACAACTAGAGACTCCATAACTAGGAACTCCACATCTAGAAACTCCACAACTACAGACTCCACAACTACAAACTTCGCAACTAGAAACTCCACAACCAGAAACTCCGCAACTAGAAACTCCACAACTAGAAACCCAGCAACTAGAAACTCCACAACTAGAAACTCAACACCTACAAATTCTACAACTTGAAACACCACAACTAGAAACGCAACAACTAGAAACTCCACACCTAGAAACTCCGCAACTAGAAACTCCACAACTAGAAACTCCACAACTAGAAACTATGCAACTAGAAACTCCGCAATTAGAAACTCCACAGCTAGAACGTCCGCAACTAGAAACTCTGCAACTAGGAACTCTGCAACTAGAAACTCCAACGCTAGAAACTCCACAACTAGAAACTCCACAACTCCACAACTAGAGACCACAACTAGAGACTCCGCAACTAGAAACTCCCCAGCTAGAAACTCCGCAACTAGAAACTCCGCAACTAGAAACTCCACAACTAGAGACTCCGCAACTATGAACTCCACAACTTGAAACTCTGTAACTCGAAACTTTGCAACTAGAAAATTCCTAACTAGAAACTACACAACTACAATCTCCACAACTCGAAACTCCGCAACTACAAAATCCACAACTAGAAACTCCACAACTGGGAACTCCGCAACTAAAAAATGTACAACTAGAAACTCGAAAACTAAAAACTCCAACTAGAAACTCCACAACTAGAAACTCCGCAACTAGAAACTCCACAACTAGACAATTCGCAACTAGAAACTCCACAACTAGACACTCCACAACTAGAAAACTCCGCAACTAGAAACTCCACAACTAGACACTCAAAACTTGAGACTCTGAAACGACAGACTTCGCAACTAGAAACTCTGCAACTAGAAACTGCACAGCTAGAAACTTGCAACTCGAAACTCTGCAACTAAAACTCCGCAACTAGAAACTCCACAGCTAGGAACTCCACAACTAGAAACTCCACAACTAGAGACTCCACAACTAGAAACTCCACAACTAGAAACTCCGCAACTAGAAACTCCACAGCTAGAAACTCCACAACTTGAGACTTTGCAACTAGAAACTCGGCAACTAGAAACTCCACAACTAGAAACTCCACAACTAGAAACTCCACAATTTGAAACACCACAACTAGATACTCCACAACTACAAATTCCCCAACTTGAAAGTCCACACCTAGAAACTCCGCAACTAGAAACTGCGCAACTAGAAACTCCCCAACTAGAGACTCCATAACTTGAAAAACCACAACTAGATACTCCACAGCTACAAATTCCTCATCTAGAAACTCCAAATTTAGTAACTCCGCAATTAGAAACTCCGCAACTTTAAACTCCACAACTAGACACTCCATAACTAGAAACTCCACAACTAGAAACTCCACAACTAGACACTTCGCAACTAGAAACTCCACAACTAGACACTCCACAACTAGAAAACTCCGCAACTAGAAACTCCACCAATAGACACTCAAAACTTGAGACTCCGCAACGGCAGAGCTCGCAACTAGAAACTCTGCAACTAGAAACTGCCCAGCCAGAAACTTGCAACTCGAAACTCTGCAACTAAAACTCCGCAACTAGAAACTCCACAGCTAGAAACTCCACAACTAGAGACTCCACAACTACAAACTCCACAACTAGAGACCACAACTAGAGACTCCGCAACTAGAAACTCCCCAGCTAGAAACTCCGCAACTAGAAACTCCGCAACTAGAAACTCCACAACTAGAGACTACGCAACTATGAACTCCACAACTTGAAACTCTGCAACTCGAAACTCTGCAACTAGAAAATTCCCAACTAGAAACTACACAACTACAATCTCCACAACTCGAAACTCCGCAACTACAAAATCCACAACTAGAAACTCCACAACTGGGAACTCCGCAACTAGAAAATGTACAACTAGAAACTCGAAAACTAAAAACTCCAACTAGAAACTTCACAACTAGAAACTCCGCAACTAGAAACTCCACAACTAGACAATTCGCAACTAGAAACTCCACAACTAGACACTCCACAACTAGAAAACTCCGCAACTAGAAACTCCACAGCTAGAAACTCCACAACTTGAGACTTTGCAACTAGAAACTCGGCAACTAGAAACTCCACAACTAGAAACTCCACAACTAGAAACTCCACAACTAGAAACTCCACAACTAGAAACTCCACAAATTGAAACACCACAACTAGATACTCCACAACTACACATTCCACTACTTGAAAGTCCACAACTAGAAACTCCGCAACTAGAAACTCCGCAACTAGAAACTCCCCAACTAGAGACTCCATAACTTGAAACACCACAACTAGATACTCCACAGCTACACATTCCACATCTAGAAACTCCAAATTTAGAAACTCTGCAACTAGAAACTCCACAACTTTAAACTCCACAACTAGACACTCCATAACTAGGAACTCCACAACAAGAAACTCCACAACTACAGACTCCACAACTTCAAACTCCACAACTAGAAACTCCACAACTGGAAACTCCGCAACTAGAAACTCCGCAACTAGAAACTCTACAACAAGAAATTCCACAACCGGAGACTCAACAACTTGAGACTTCGCAACTAGAAACTCGGCAACTAGAAACTCAACAACTAGAAACTCCACAACTAGAAACTCCACAACTAGAAACTCCACAACTAGAAACTCCACAACTTGAAACACCACAACTAGATACTCCACAACTACAAATTTCACAACAAGAAACTCCAAATTTAGAAACCCCGCAACTAGAAACTCCGCAACTTAAAACTCCACAACTAGAGACTCCACAACTACAAACTTCTCAACTACAAACTCCACAACCAGAAACTCCGCAACTAGAAAGTCCACAAATTGAAACGCCACAACTAGATACTCCACAACTACAAATTCCACAACTAGAATTTCCACAACTAAAAACTCCGCAACTAGAAACTCCGCAACTAGAAACTCCACTACTAGAGACTCCGCAACTATAAACTCCACAACTTGAAACTCTGCAACTCGAAACTCTGCAACTAGAAACTCCACAACCAGAAACTCAGCAACTAGAAACTGCACAACTAGAAGTTCCACAACCAGAGACTCAACAACTAGAAACTCCACAACTAGAAACCCAGCAAATAGAAACTCCACAACTAGAAACTCAACACCTACAAATTCTACAACTTGAAACACCACAACTAGAAACGCAACAACTAGAAACTCCACACCTAGAAACTCCGCAACTAGAAACTCCACAACTAGAAACTCCACAACTAGAAACTATGCAACTAGAAACTCCGCAACTAGAAACTCCACAGCTAGAACGTCCGCAACTAGAAACTCTGCAACTAGGAACTCTGCATTTAGAAACTCCAACGCTTAAAACTCCACAACTAGAAACTCCACAACTAGAAACTCCTCAACTAGAGACCACAACTAGAGACTCCGCAACTAGAAACTCCCCAGCTAGAAACTCCGCAACTAGAAACTCCGCAACTAGAAACTCCACAAATAGAGACTCCGCAACTATGAACTCCACAACTTGAAACTCTGCAACTCGAAACTCTGCAACTAGAAAATTCCCAACTAGAAACTACACAACTACAATCTCCACAACTCAAAACTCCGCAACTACAAAATCCACAACTAGAAACTCCACAACTGGGAACTCCGCAACTAGAAAATGTACAACTAGAAACTCGAAAACTAAAAACTCCAACTAGAAACTCCACAACTAGAAACTCCGCAACTAGAAACTCCACAACTAGACAATTCGCAACTAGAAACTCCACAACTAGACACTCCACAACTAGAAAACTCCGCAACTAGAAACTCCACAGCTAGAAACTCCACAACTTGAGACTTTGCAACTAGAAACTTGGCAACTAGAAACTCCACAACTAGAAACTCCACAACTAGAAACTCCACAACTAGAAACTCCACAGATTGAAACACCACAACTAGATACTCCCCAACTACAAATTCCACAACTTGAAAGTCCACAACTAGAAACTCCGCAACTAGAAACTCCGCAACTAGAAACTCCCCAACTAGAGACTCCATAACTTGAAACACCACAACTAGATACTCCACAACTACAAATTTCACAACAAGAAACTCCAAATTTAGAAACCCCGCAACTAGAAACTCCGCAACTTAAAACTCCACAACTAGAGACTCCATAACTAGGAACTCCACAACAAGAAACTCCACAACTACAGACTCCACAACTACAAACTCCACAACTAGAAACTCCACAACTGGAAACTCCGCAACTAGAAACTCCGCAACTAGAAACTCTACAACAAGAAATTCCACAACCGGAGACTCAACAACTTGAGACTTCGCAACTAGAAACTCGGCAACTAGAAACTCAACAACTAGAAACTCCACAACTAGAAACTCCACAACTTGAAACACCACAACTAGATACTCAACAACTACAAATTTCACAACAAGAAACTCCAAATTTAGAAACCCCGCAACTAGAAACTCCGCAACTTAAAACTCCACAACTAGAGACTCCATAACTAGGAACTCCACATCTAGAAACTCCACAACTACAGACTCCACAACTACAAACTTCGCAACTAGAAACTCCACAACCAGAAACTCCGCAACTAGAAACTCCACAACTAGAAACCCAGCAACTAGAAACTCCACAACTAGAAACTCAACACCTACAAATTCTACAACTTGAAACACCACAACTAGAAACGCAACAACTAGAAACTCCACACCTAGAAACTCCGCAACTAGAAACTCCACAACTAGAAACTCCACAACTAGAAACTATGCAACTAGAAACTCCGCAATTAGAAACTCCACAGCTAGAACGTCCGCAACTAGAAACTCTGCAACTAGGAACTCTGCAACTAGAAACTCCAACGCTAGAAACTCCACAACTAGAAACTCCACAACTAGAAACTCCACAACTAGAGACCACAACTAGAGACTCCGCAACTAGAAACTCCCCAGCTAGAAACTCCGCAACTAGAAACTCCGCAACTAGAAACTCCAACACTAGAGACACCGCAACTATGAACTCCACAACTTGAAACTCTGTAACTCAAAACTCTGCAACTAGAAAATTCCTAACTAGAAACTACACAACTACAATCTCCACAACTTGAAACACCACAACTAGAAACGCAACAACTAGAAACTCCACACCTAGAAACTCCGCAACTAGAAACTCCACAACTAGAAACTCCACAACTAGAAACTATGCAACTAGAAACTCCGCAATTAGAAACTCCACAGCTAGAACGTCCGCAACTAGAAACTCTGCAACTAGGAACTCTGCAACTAGAAACTCCAACGCTAGAAACTCCACAACTAGAAACTCCACAACTAGAAACTCCACAACTAGAGACCACAACTAGAGACTCCGCAACTAGAAACTCCCCAGCTAGAAACTCCGCAACTAGAAACTCCGCAACTAGAAACTCCACAACTAGAGACTCCGCAACTATGAACTCCACAACTTGAAACTCTGTAACTCGAAACTTTGCAACTAGAAAATTCCTAACTAGAAACTACACAACTACAATCTCCACAACTCGAAAGTCCGCAACTACAAAATCCACAACTAGAAGCTCCACAACTGGGAACTCCGCAACTAAAAAATGTACAACTAGAAACTCGAAAACTAAAAACTCCAACTAGAAACTCCACAACTAGAAACTCCGCAACTAGAAACTCCACAACTAGACAATTCGCAACTAGAAACTCCACAACTAGACACTCCACAACTAGAAAACTCCGCAACTAGAAACTCCACAACTAGACACTCAAAACTTGAGACTCCGAAACGACAGACTTCGCAACTAGAAACTGCACAGCTAGAAACTTGCAACTCGAAACTCTGCAACTAAAACTCCGCAACTAGAAACTCCACAGCTAGGAACTCCACAACTAGAAACTCCACAACTAGAGACTCCACAACTAGAAACTCCACAACTAGAAACTCCGCAACTAGAAACTCCACAGCTAGAAACTCCACAACTTGAGACTTTGCAACTAGAAACTCGGCAACTAGAAACTCCACAACTAGAAACTCCACAACTAGAAACTCCACAATTTGAAACACCACAACTAGATACTCCACAACTACAAATTCCCCAACTTGAAAGTCCACACCTAGAAACTCCGCAACTAGAAACTGCGCAACTAGAAACTCCCCAACTAGAGACTCCATAACTTGAAAAACCACAACTAGATACTCCACAGCTACAAATTCCACATCTAGAAACTCCAAATTTAGTAACTCCGCAATTAGAAACTCCGCAACTTTAAACTCCACAACTAGACACTCCATAACTAGGAACTCCACAACAAGAAACTCCACAACTACAGACTCCACAACTACAAACTCCACAACTAGAAACTCCACAACTGGAAACTCCGCAACTAGAAACTCCGCAACTAGAAACTCTACAACAAGAAATTCCACAACCGGAGACTCAACAACTTGAGACTTCGCAACTAGAAACTCGGCAACTAGAAACTCAAAAACTAGAAACTCCACAACTAGAAACTCCACAACTAGAAACTCCACAACTTGAAACACCACAACTAGATACTCCACAACTACAAATTTCACAACAAGAAACTCCAAATTTAGAAACCCCGCAACTAGAAACTCCGCAACTTAAAACTCCACAACTAGAGACTCCATAACTAGGAACTCCACATCTAGAAACTCCACAACTACAGACTCCGCCACTATGAACTCCACAACTTGAAACTCTGTAACTCGAAACTCTGCAACTAGAAAATTCCTAACTAGAAACTACACAACTACAATCTCCACAACTCGAAACTCCGCAACTACAAAATCCACAACTAGAAACTCCACAACTGGGAACTCCGCAACTACAAAATGTACAACTAGAAACTCGAAAACTAAAAACTCCAACTAGAAACTCCACAACTAGAAACTCCGCAACTAGAAACTCCACAACTAGACAATTCGCAACTAGAAACTCCACAACTAGACACTCCACAACTAGAAAACTCCGCAACTAGAAACTCCACAACTAGACACTCAAAACTTGAGACTCCGCAACGACAGACTTCGCAACTAGAAACTCTGCAACTAGAAACTGCACAGCTAGAAACTTGCAACTCGAAACTCTGCAACTAAAACTCCGCTACTAGAAACTCCACAGCTAGAAACTCCACAACTAGAAACTCCACAACTAGAGACTCCACAACTAGAAACTCCACAACTAGAAACTCCACAACTACAAATTTCACAACAAGAAACTCCAAATTTAGAAACCCCGCAACTAGAAACTCCGCAACTTAAAACTCCACAACTAGAGACTCCACAACTACAAACTTCTCAACTACAAACTCCACAACCAGAAACTCCGCAACTAGAAACTCCACAAATTGAAACGCCACAACTAGATACTCCACAACTACAAATTCCACAACTAGAATTTCCACAACTAAAAACTCCGCAACTAGAAACTCCGCAACTAGAAACTCCACTACTAGAGACTCCGCAACTATAAACTCCACAACTTGAAACTCTGCAACTCGAAACTCTGCAACTAGAAACTCCACAACCAGAAACTCCGCAACTAGAAACTCCACAACTAGAAGTTCCACAACCAGAGACTCAACAACTAGAAACTCCACAACTAGAAACCCAGCAAATAGAAACTCCACAAATAGAAACTCAACACCTACAAATTCTACAACTTGAAACACCACAACTAGAAACGCAACAACTAGAAACTCCACACCTAGAAACTCCGCAACTAGAAACTCCACAACTAGAAACTCCACAACTAGAAACTATGCAACTAGAAACTCCACAACTAGAAACTCCACAGCTAGAACGTCCGCAACTAGAAACTCTGCAACTAGGAACTCTGCAACTAGAAACTCCAACGCTAGAAACTCCACAACTAGAAACTCCACAACTAGAAACTCCTAAACTAGAGACCACAACTAGAGACTCCGCAACTAGAAACTCCCCAGCTAGAAACTCCGCAACTAGAAACTCCGCAACTAGAAACTCCACAACTAGAGACTCCGCAACTATGAACTCCACAACTTGAAACTCTGCAACTCGAAACTCTGCAACTAGAAAATTCCCAACTAGAAACTACACAACTACAATCTCCACAACTCGAAACTCCGCAACTACAAAATCCACAACTAGAAACTCCACAACTGGGAACTCCGCAACTAGAAAATGTACAACTAGAAACTCGAAAACTAAAAACTCCAACTAGAAACTCCACAACTAGAAACTCCGCAACTAGAAACTCCACAACTAGACAATTCGCAACTAGAAACTCCACAACTAGACACTCCACAACTAGAAAACTCCGCAACTAGAAACTCCACAGCTAGAAACTCCACAACTTGAGACTTTGCAACTAGAAACTTGGCAACTAGAAACTCCACAACTAGAAACTCCACAACTAGAAACTCCACAGATTGAAACACCACAACTAGATACTCCACAACTACAAATTTCACAACAAGAAACTCCAAATTTAGAAACCCCGCAACTAGAAACTCCGCAACTTAAAACTCCACAACTAGAGACTCCATAACTAGGAACTCCACAACAAGAAACTCCACAACTACAGACTCCACAACTACAAACTCCACAACTAGAAACTCCACAACTGGAAACTCCGCAACTAGAAACTCCGCAACTAGAAACTCTACAACAAGAAATTCCACAACCGGAGACTCAACAACTTGAGACTTCGCAACTAGAAACTCGGCAACTAGAAACTCAACAACTAGAAACTCCACAACTAGAAACTCCACAACTAGAAACTCCACAACTTGAAACACCACAACTAGATACTCAACAACTACAAATTTCACAACAAGAAACTCCAAATTTAGAAACCCCGCAACTAGAAACTCCGCAACTTAAAACTCCACAACTAGAGACTCCATAACTAGGAACTCCACATCTAGAAACTCCACAACTACAGACTCCACAACTACAAAGTTCGCAACTAGAAACTCCACAACCAGAAACTCCGCAACTAGAAACTCCACAACTAAAAACCCAGCAACTAGAAACTCCACAACTAGAAACTCAACACCTACAAATTCTACAACTTGAAACACCACAACTAGAAACGCAACAACTAGAAACTCCACACCTGGAAACTCCGCAACTAGAAACTCCACAACTAGAAACTCCACAACTAGAAACTATGCAACTAGAAACTCCGCAACTAGAAACTCCACAGCTAGAACGTCCGCAACTAGAAACTCTGCAACTAGGAACTCTGCAACTAGAAACTCCAACGCTAGAAACTCCACAACTAGAAACTCCACAACTAGAAACTCCTCAACTAGAGACCACAACTAGACACTCCGCAACTAGAAACTCCCCAGCTAGAAACTCCGCAACTAGAAACTCCGCAACTAGAAACTCCACAACTAGAGACTCCGCAACTATGAACTCCACAACTTGAAACTCTGCAACTAGAAAATTCCTAACTAGAAACTACACAACTACAATCTCCACAACTCGAAACTCCGCAACTACAAAATCCACAACTAGAAACTCCACAACTGGGAACTCCGCAACTAAAAAATGTACAACTAGAAACTCGAAAACTAAAAACTCCAACTAGAAACTCCACGACTAGAAACTCCGCAACTAGAAACTCCACAACTAGACAATTCGCAACTAGAAACTCCACAACTAGACACTCCACAACTAGAAAACTCCGCAACTAGAAACTCCACAACTAGACACTCAAAACTTGAGACTCCGAAACGACAGACTTCGCAACTAGAAACTCTGCAACTAGAAACTGCACAGCTAGAAACTTGCAACTCGAAACTCTGCAACTAGAAACTCTGCGACTAGAAACTCCAAAGCTAGAACGTCCGCAACTAGAAACTCTGCAACTAGAATCTCCGCAACTAGAAACTCCAACGCTAGAAACTCCACAACTAGAAACTCCACAACTAGAAACTCCACAACTAGAGACCCCAAAACTAGAGACTCCGCAACTAGAAACTCCATAGCTAGAAACTCCGCAACTAGAAACTCCGCAACTAGAAACTCCACAACTAGAGACTCCGCAACTATAAACTCCACAACTTGAAACTCTGCAACTCGAAACTCTGCAACTAGAAAATCCCCAACTAGAAACTACACAACTAGAATCTCCGCAACTCGAAACTCCGCAACTACAAAATCCACAACTAGAAACTCCAAAACCGGGAACTTCGCAACTAGAAAATGTACAACTAGAAACTCGAAAACTAAAAACTCCAACTAGAAACTCCGCAACTAGAAACTCCACAACTAGAAACTCCACAACTAGACACTTCGCAACTAGAAACTCCACAACTAGACACTCCACAACTATAAAACTCCGCAACTAGAAACTCCACGAATAGACACTCCACAACTTGAGACTCCGCAACGACAGACTCCGCAACTAGAAATTTTGCAGCTAGAAACATCACAGCCAGAAACTTGCAACTCAAAACTCTGCAACTAGAAACTCCGACACTAAAAACTCCACAGCTAGAAACTCCACAACTAGAAACTTCACAAATATAAACTCCATGACTAGAAACTCCACAATTAGAAACTCCACAATTAGAAACTCCACAGCTAGAAACTCTACAACTTGAGACTTTGCAACTAGAAACTCAGCAACTAGAAACTCAGCAACTAGAAACTCCACAACTAGAAACATCACAACTAGAAACTCCACAACTTGAAACACCACAACTAGATACTCCGCAACTACAAACTCCACAACTACAGACTCCACAACTAGAAACTCCACAGCTAGAGACTCCACAACTAGAAACTCCACAAATACGAACCCCACAACTACGAACCCCACAACAAGAAACTCCACAACTCGAAACTCCACAACTTGAGACTTCGCAACTAGAAACTCCACAACTAGAAACACCACAACTACAGACTCCACAACTAGAAACTCTACAACTAGAAACTCCGCAACTAGAAACTCCACAACTAGAGACTCCATAACTTGAAACTCCACAACTAGAAACTCCACAACTACGAACCTCACAACCAGGAACTCCACAACTAGAAACTCCGCAACAAGAAACTCCACAGCTAGAAACTCCACAACTTGAGACTTCGAAACTAGAAACTCGGCAACTAGAAACTCCACAACTTGAAACTCCACAACTAGAAACTCCACAAATTGAAACGCCACAACTAGATACTCCACAACTACAAATTCCACAACTAGAAACTCCACTAATAAAAACTCCGCAACTAAAAACTCCGCAACTAGAAACTCCTCTACTAGAGACTCCGCAACTATAAACTCTGCAACTCGAAACTCTGCAACTCGAAACTCTGCAACTAGAAACTCCACAACTAGAAACTCCACAACTAGACACTTCGCAACTAGAAACTCCACAACTAGACACTCCACAACTAGAAAACTCCGCAACTAGAAACTCCACCAATAGACACTCAAAACTTGAGACTCCGCAACGACAGAGCTCGCAACTAGAAACTCTGCAACTAGAAACTGCCCAGCCAGAAACTTGCAACTCGAAACTCTGCAACTAAAACTCCGCAACTAGAAACTCCACAGCTAGAAACTCCACAACTAGAGACTCCACAACTACAAACTCCATGACTAGAAACTTCACAATTAGAAACTCCACAAGTAGAAACTCCACAACTTGAGACTTTGCAACTAGAAACTCGGCAACTAGAAACTCAACAACTAGAAACTCCACAACTAGGAACTTCACAACTAGAAACTCCACAACTTGAAACACCACAACTAGATACTCCGCAACTACAATATCCAACACTAGAAACTCCACAACAAGAAACTCCATAGCTAGAAACTCCGCAACTAGAAACTCCACAACTACAGACTCCACAACTAGAAACTCCACAGCTAGAGACTCCACAACTAGAAACTCCACCGCTAGAAACTCCACAACTAGAAACTCCACAACTAGAAACTCCACAACTAGAGACCACAACTAGAGACTCCGCAACTAGAAACTCCCCAGCTAGAAACTCCGCAACTAGAAACTCCGCAACTAGAAACTCCACAACTAGAGACTACGCAACTATGAACTCCACAACTTGAAACTCTGCAACTCGAAACTCTGCAACTAGAAAATTCCCAACTAGAAACTACACAACTACAATCTCCACAACTCGAAACTCCGCAACTACAAAATCCACAACTAGAAACTCCACAACTGGGAACTCCGCAACTAGAAAATGTACAACTAGAAACTCGAAAACTAAAAACTCCAACTAGAAACTCCACAACTAGAAACTCCGCAACTAGAAACTCCACAACTAGACAATTCGCAACTAGAAACTCCACAACTAGACACTCCACAACTAGAAAACTCCGCAACTAGAAACTCCACAGCTAGAAACTCCACAACTTGAGACTTTGCAACTAGAAACTTGGCAACTAGAAACTCCACAACTAGAAACTCCACAACTAGAAACTCCACAGATTGAAACACCACAACTAGATACTCCACAACTACAAATTTCACAACAAGAAACTCCAAATTTAGAAACCCCGCAACTAGAAACTCCGCAACTTAAAACTCCACAACTAGAGACTCCATAACTAGGAACTCCACAACAAGAAACTCCACAACTACAGACTCCACAACTACAAACTCCACAACTAGAAACTCCACAACTGGAAACTCCGCAACTAGAAACTCCGCAACTAGAAACTCTACAACAAGAAATTCCACAACCGGAGACTCAACAACTTGAGACTTCGCAACTAGAAACTCGGCAACTAGAAACTCAACAACTAGAAACTCCACAACTAGAAACTCCACAACTAGAAACTCCACAACTTGAAACACCACAACTAGATACTCAACAACTACAAATTTCACAAGAAACTCCAAATTTAGAAACCCCGAAACTAGAAACTCCGCAACTTAAAACTCCACAACTAGAGACTCCATAACTAGGAACTCCACATCTAGAAACTCCACAACTACAGACTCCACAACTACAAACTTCGCAACTAGAAACTCCACAACCAGAAACTCCGCAACTAGAAACTCCACAACTAAAAACCCAGCAACTAGAAACTCCACAACTAGAAACTCAACACCTACAAATTCTACAACTTGAAACACCACAACTAGAAACGCAACAACTAGAAACTCCACACCTAGAAACTCCGCAACTAGAAACTCCACAACTAGAAACTCCACAACTAGAAACTATGCAACTAGAAACTCCGCAACTAGAAACTCCACAGCTAGAACGTCCGCAACTAGAAACTCTGCAACTAGGAACTCTGCAACTAGAAACTCCAACGCTAGAAACTCCACAACTAGAAACTCCACAACTAGAAACTCCTCAACTAGAGACCACAACTAGACACTCCGCAACTAGAAACTCCCCAGCTAGAAACTCCGCAACTAGAAACTCCGCAACTAGAAACTCCACAACTAGAGACTCCGCAACTATGAACTCCACAACTTGAAACTCTGCAACTAGAAAATTCCTAACTAGAAACTACACAACTACGATCTCCACAACTCGAAACTCCGCAACTACAAAATCCACAACTAGAAACTCCACAACTGGGAACTCCGCAACTAAAAAATGTACAACTAGAAACTCGAAAACTAAAAACTCCAACTAGAAACTCCACGACTAGAAACTCCGCAACTAGAAACTCCACAACTAGACAATTCGCAACTAGAAACTCCACAACTAGACACTCCACAACTAGAAAACTCCGCAACTAGAAACTCCACAACTAGACACTCAAAACTTGAGACTCCGAAACGACAGACTTCGCAACTAGAAACTCTGCAACTAGAAACTGCACAGCTAGAAACTTGCAACTCGAAACTCTGCAACTAGAAACTCTGCGACTAGAAACTCCAAAGCTAGAACGTCCGCAACTAGAAACTCTGCAACTAGAATCTCCGCAACTAGAAACTCCAACGCTAGAAACTCCACAACTAGAAACTCCACAACTAGAAACTCCACAACTAGAGACCCCAAAACTAGAGACTCCGCAACTAGAAACTCCATAGCTAGAAACTCCGCAACTAGAAACTCCGCAACTAGAAACTCCACAACTAGAGACTCCGCAACTATAAACTCCACAACTTGAAACTCTGCAACTCGAAACTCTGCAACTAGAAAATCCCCAACTAGAAACTACACAACTAGAATCTCCGCAACTCGAAACTCCGCAACTACAAAATCCACAACTAGAAACTCCAAAACCGGGAACTTCGCAACTAGAAAATGTACAACTAGAAACTCGAAAACTAAAAACTCCAACTAGAAACTCCGCAACTAGAAACTCCACAACTAGAAACTCCACAACTAGACACTTCGCAACTAGAAACTCCACAACTAGACACTCCACAACTATAAAACTCCGCAACTAGAAACTCCACGAATAGACACTCCACAACTTGAGACTCCGCAACGACAGACTCCGCAACTAGAAATTTTGCAGCTAGAAACATCACAGCCAGAAACTTGCAACTCAAAACTCTGCAACTAGAAACTCCGACACTAAAAACTCCACAGCTAGAAACTCCACAACTAGAAACTTCACAAATATAAACTCCATGACTAGAAACTCCACAATTAGAAACTCCACAATTAGAAACTCCACAGCTAGAAACTCTACAACTTGAGACTTTGCAACTAGAAACTCAGCAACTAGAAACTCCACAACTAGAAACATCACAACTAGAAACTCCACAACTTGAAACACCACAACTAGATACTCCGCAACTACAAACTCCACAACTACAGACTCCACAACTAGAAACTCCACAGCTAGAGACTCCACAACTAGAAACTCCACAAATACGAACCCCACAACTACGAACCCCACAACAAGAAACTCCACAACTCGAAACTCCACAACTTGAGACTTCGCAACTAGAAACTCCACAACTAGAAACACCACAACTACAGACTCCACAACTAGAAACTCTACAACTAGAAACTCCGCAACTAGAAACTCCACAACTAGAGACTCCATAACTTGAAACTCCACAACTAGAAACTCCACAACTACGAACCTCACAACCAGGAACTCCACAACTAGAAACTCCGCAACAAGAAACTCCACAGCTAGAAACTCCACAACTTGAGACTTCGAAACTAGAAACTCGGCAACTAGAAACTCCACAACTTGAAACTCCACAACTAGAAACTCCACAAATTGAAACGCCACAACTAGATACTCCACAACTACAAATTCCACAACTAGAAACTCCACAAATAAAAACTCCGCAACTAAAAACTCCGCAACTAGAAACTCCTCTACTAGAGACTCCGCAACTATAAACTCTGCAACTCGAAACTCTGCAACTCGAAACTCTGCAACTAGAAACTCCACAACTAGAAACTCCACAACTAGACACTTCGCAACTAGAAACTCCACAACTAAACACTCCACAACTAGAAAACTCCGCAACTAGAAACTCCACCAATAGACACTCAAAACTTGAGACTCCGCAACGACAGAGCTCGCAACTAGAAACTCTGCAACTAGAAACTGCCCAGCCAGAAACTTGCAACTCGAAACTCTGCAACTAAAACTCCGCAACTAGAAACTCCACAGCTAGAAACTCCACAACTAGAGACTCCACAACTACAAACTCCATGACTAGAAACTTCACAATTAGAAACTCCACAAGTAGAAACTCCACAACTTGAGACTTTGCAACTAGAAACTCGGCAACTAGAAACTCAACAACTAGAAACTCCACAACTAGGAACTTCACAACTAGAAACTCCACAACTTGAAACACCACAACTAGATACTCCGCAACTACAATATCCAACACTAGAAACTCCACAACAAGAAACTCCATAGCTAGAAACTCCGCAACTAGAAACTCCACAACTACAGACTCCACAACTAGAAACTCCACAGCTAGAGACTCCACAACTAGAAACTCCACCGCTAGAAACTCCACAACTAGAAACTCCACAACTAGAAACTCCACAACTAGAGACCACAACTAGAGACTCCGCAACTAGAAACTCCCCAGCTAGAAACTCCGCAACTAGAAACTCCGCAACTAGAAACTCCACAACTAGAGACTACGCAACTATGAACTCCACAACTTGAAACTCTGCAACTCGAAACTCTGCAACTAGAAAATTCCCAACTAGAAACTACACAACTACAATCTCCACAACTCGAAACTCCGCAACTACAAAATCCACAACTAGAAACTCCACAACTGGGAACTCCGCAACTAGAAAATGTACAACTAGAAACTCGAAAACTAAAAACTCCAACTAGAAACTCCACAACTAGAAACTCCGCAACTAGAAACTCCAGAACTAGACAATTCGCAACTAGAAACTCCACAACTAGACACTCCACAACTAGAAAACTCCGCAACTAGAAACTCCACAGCTAGAAACTCCACAACTTGAGACTTTGCAACTAGAAACTCGGCAACTAGAAACTCCACAACTAGAAACTCCACAACTAGAAACTCCACAACTAGAAACTCCACAAATTGATACACCACAACTAGATACTCCACAACTACACATTCCACTACTTGAAAGTCCACAACTAGAAACTCCGCAACTAGAAACTCCGCAACTAGAAACTCCCCAACTAGAGACTCCATAACTTGAAACACCACAACTAGATACTCCACAGCTACACATTCCACATCTAGAAACTCCAAATTTAGAAACTCTGCAACTAGAAACTCCGCAACTTTAAACTCCACAACTAGACACTCCATAACTAGGAACTCCACAACAAGAAACTCCACAACTACAGACTCCACAACTTCAAACTCCACAACTAGAAACTCCACAACTGGAAACTCCGCAACTAGAAACTCCGCAACTAGAAACTCTACAACAAGAAATTCCACAACCGGAGACTCAACAACTTGAGTCTTCGCAACTAGAAACTCGGCAACTAGAAACTCAACAACTAGAAACTCCACAACTAGAAACTCCACAACTAGAAACTCCACAACTAGAAACTCCACAACTTGAAACACCACAACTAGATACTCCACAACTACAAATTTCACAACAAGAAACTCCAAATTTAGAAACCCCGCAACTAGAAACTCCGCAACTTAAAACTCCACAACTAGAGACTCCACAACTACAAACTTCTCAACTACAAACTCCACAACCAGAAACTCCGCAACTAGAAACTCCACAAATTGAAACGCCACAACTAGATACTCCACAACTACAAATTCCACAACTAGAATTTCCACAACTAAAAACTCCGCAACTAGAAACTCCGCAACTAGAAACTCCACTACTAGAGACTCCGCAACTATAAACTCCACAACTTGAAACTCTGCAACTCGAAACTCTGCAACTAGAAACTCCAAAACCAGAAACTCCACAACTAGAAACTCCACAACTAGAAGTTCCACAACCAGAGACTCAACAACTAGAAACTCCACAACTAGAAACCCAGCAAATAGAAACTCCACAACTAGAAACTCAACACCTACAAATTCTACAACTTGAAACACCACAACTAGAAACGCAACAACTAGAAACTCCACACCTAGAAACTCCGCAACTAGAAACTCCACAACTAGAAACTCCAAAACTAGAAACTATGCAACTAGAAACTCCGCAACTAGAAACTCCACAGCTAGAACGTCCGCAACTAGAAACTCTGCAACTAGGAACTCTGCAACTAGAAACTCCAACGCTTAAAACTCCACAACTAGAAACTCCACAACTAGAAACTCCTCAACCAGAGACCACAACTAGAGACTCCGCAACTAGAAACTCCCCAGCTAGAAACTCCGCAACTAGAAACTCCGCAACTAGAAACTCCACAACTAGAGACTCCGCAACTATGAACTCCACAACTTGAAACTCTGCAACTCGAAACTCTGCAACTAGAAAATTCCCAACTAGAAACTACACAACTACAATCTCCACAACTCGAAACTCCGCAACTACAAAATCCACAACTAGAAACTCCACAACTGGGAACTCCGCAACTAGAAAATGTACAACTAGAAACTCGAAAACTAAAAACTCCAACTAGAAACTCCACAACTAGAAACTCCGCAACTAGAAACTCCACAACTAGACAATTCGCAACTAGAAACTCCACAACTAGACACTCCACAACTAGAAAACTCCGCAACTAGAAACTCCACAGCTAGAAACTCCACAACTTGAGACTTTGCAACTAGAAACTTGGCAACTAGAAACTCCACAACTAGAAACTCCACAACTAGAAACTCCACAGATTGAAACACCACAACTAGATACTCCCCAACTACAAATTCCACAACTTGAAAGTCCACAACTAGAAACTCCGCAACTAGAAACTCCGCAACTAGAAACTCCCCAACTAGAGACTCCATAACTTGAAACACCACAACTAGATACTCCACAACTACAAATTTCACAACAAGAAACTCCAAATTTAGAAACCCCACAACTAGAAACTCCGCAACTTAAAACTCCACAACTAGAGACTCCATAACTAGGAACTCCACAACAAGAAACTCCACAACTACAGACTCCACAACTACAAACTCCACAACTAGAAACTCCACAACTGGAAACTCCGCAACTAGAAACTCCGCAACTAGAAACTCTACAACAAGAAATTCCACAACCGGAGACTCAACAACTTGAGACTTCGCAACTAGAAACTCGGCAACTAGAAACTCAACAACTAGAAACTCCACAACTAGAAACTCCACAACTAGAAACTCCACAACTTGAAACACCACAACTAGATACTCAACAACTACAAATTTCACAACAAGAAACTCCAAATTTAGAAACCCCGCAACTAGAAACTCCGCAACTTAAAACTCCACAACTAGAGACTCCATAACTAGGAACTCCACATCTAGAAACTCCACAACTACAGACTCCACAACTACAAACTTCGCAACTAGAAACTCCACAACCAGAAACTCCGCAACTAGAAACTCCACAACTAGAAACCCAGCAACTAGAAACTCCACAACTAGAAACTCAACACCTACAAATTCTACAACTTGAAACACCACAACTAGAAACGCAACAACTAGAAACTCCACACCTAGAAACTCCGCAACTAGAAACTCCACAACTAGAAACTCCACAACTAGAAACTATGCAACTAGAAACTCCGCAATTAGAAACTCCACAGCTAGAACGTCCGCAACTAGAAAGTCTGCAACTAGGAACTCTGCAACTAGAAACTCCAACGCTAGAAACTCCACAACTAGAAACTCCACAACTAGAAACTCCACAACTAGAAACTATGCAACTAGAAACTCCGCAACTAGAAACTCCACAGCTACAACGTCCGCAACTAGAAACTCTGCAACTAGGAACTCTGCAACTAGAAACTCCAACGCTAGAAACTCCACAACTAGAAACTCCTCAACTAGAGACCACAACTAGAGACTCCGCAACTAGAAACTCCCCAGCTAGAAACTCCGCAACTAGAAACTCCGCAACTAGAAACTCCACAACTAGAGACTCCACAACTGGGAACTCCGCAACTAGAAAATGTACAACTAGAAACTCGAAAACTAAAAACTCCAACTAGAAACTCCACAACTAGAAACTCCGCAACTAGAAACTCCACAACTAGACAATTCGCAACTAGAAACTCCACAACTAGACACTCCACAACTAGAAAACTCCGCAACTAGAAACTCCACAGCTAGAAACTCCACAACTATGAACTCCACAACTTGAAACTCTGTAACTCGAAACTTTGCAACTAGAAAATTCCTAACTAGAAACTACACAACTACAATCTCCACAACTCGAAACTCCGCAACTACAAAATCCACAACTAGAAACTCCACAACTGGGAACTCCGCAACTAAAAAATGTACAACTAGAAACTCGAAAACTAAAAACTCCAACTAGAAACTCCACAACTAGAAACTCCGCCACTAGAAACTCCACAACTAGACAATTCGCAACTAGAAACTCCACAACTAGACACTCCACAACTAGAAAACTCCGCAACTAGAAACTCCACAACTAGACACTCAAAACTTGAGACTCCGAAACGACAGACTTCGCAACTAGAAACTCTGCAACTAGAAACTGCACAGCTAGAAACTTGCAACTCGAAACTCTGCAACTAAAACTCCGCAACTAGAAACTCCACAGCTAGGAACTCCACAACTAGAAACTCCACAACTAGAGACTCCACAACTAGAAACTCCACAACTAGAAACTCCGCAACTAGAAACTCCACAGCTAGAAACTCCACAACTTGAGACTTTGCAACTAGAAACTCGGTAACTAGAAACTCCACAACTAGAAACTCCACAACTAGAAACTCCACAATTTGAAACACCACAACTAGATACTCCACAACTACAAATTCCCCAACTTGAAAGTCCACACCTAGAAACTCCGCAACTAGAAACTGCGCAACTAGAAACTCCCCAACTAGAGACTCCATAACTTGAAAAACCACAACTAGATACTCCACAGCTACAAATTCCACATCTAGAAACTCCAAATTTAGTAACTCCGCAATTAGAAACTCCGCAACTTTAAACTCCACAACTAGACACTCCATAACTAGGAACTCCACAACAAGAAACTCCACAACTACAGACTCCACAACTACAAACTCCACAACTAGAAACTCCACAACTGGAAACTCCGCAACTAGAAACTCCGCAACTAGAAACTCTACAACAAGAAATTCCACAACCGGAGACTCAACAACTTGAGACTTCGCAACTACAAACTCGGCAACTAGAAACTCAAAAACTAGAAACTCCAAAACTAGAAACTCCACAACTTGAAACACCACAACTAGATACTCCACAACTACAAATTTCACAACAAGAAACTCCAAATTTAGAAACCCCGCAACTAGAAACTCCGCAACTTAAAACTCCACAACTAGAGACTCCATAACGAGGAACTCCACATCTAGAAACTCCACAACTACAGACTCCACAACTACAAACTTCGCAACTAGAAACTCCACAACCAGAAACTCCGCAACTAGAAACTCCACAACTAGAAGTTCCACAACCAGAGACTCAACAACTAGAAACTCCACAACTAGAAACCCAGCAACTATAAACTCCACAACTAGAAACTCAACACCTACAAATTCTACAACTTGAAACACCACAACTAGAAACGCAACAACTAGAAACTCCACACCTAGAAACTCCGCAACTAGAAACTCCACAACTAGAAACTCCACAACTAGAAACTATGCAACTAGAAACTCCGCAACTAGAAACTCCACAGCTAGAACGTCCGCAACTAGAAACTCTGCAACTAGGAACTCTGCAACTAGAAACACCAATGCTAGAAACTCCACAACTAGAAACTCCGCAACTAGAAACTCCACAACTAGAAACCCAGCAACTAGAAACTCCACATTTAAAAACTCAACACCTACAAATTCTACAACTTGAAACACCACAACTAGAAACGCAACAACTAGAAAATCCACACCTAGAAACTCCGCAACTAGAAACTCCACAACTAGAAACTGCACAACTAGAAACTATGCAACTAGAAACTCCGCAATTACAAACTCCACAGCTAGAACGTCCGCAACTAGAAACTCTGCAACTAGGAACTCTGCAACTAGAAACTCCAACGCTAGAAACTCCACAACTAGAAACTCCACAACTAGAGACCACAACTATAGAGACTCCGCAACTAGAAACTCCCCAGCTAGAAACTCCGCAACTAGAAACTCCGCAACTAGAAACTCCACAACTAGAGACTCCGCCACTATGAACTCCACAACTTGAAACTCTGTAACTCGAAACTCTGCAACTAGAAAATTCCTAACTAGAAACTACACAACTACAATCTCCACAACTCGAAACTCCGCAACTACAAAATCCACAACTAGAAACTCCACAACTGGGAACTCCGCAACTACAAAATGTACAACTAGAAACTCGAAAACTAAAAACTCCAACTAGAAACTCCACAACTAGAAACTCCGCAACTAGAAACTCCACAACTAGACAATTCGCAACTAGAAACTCCACAACTAGACACTCCACAACTAGAAAACTCCGCAACTAGAAACTCCACAACTAGACACTCAAAACTTGAGACTCCGCAACGACAGACTTCGCAACTAGAAACTCTGCAACTAGAAACTGCACAGCTAGAAACTTGCAACTTGAAACTCTGCAACTAAAACTCCGCAACTAGAAACTCCACAGCTAGAAACTCCACAACTAGAAACTCCACAACTAGAGACTCCACAACTAGAAACTCCACAACTAGAAACTCCACAACTACAAATTTCACAACAAGAAACTCCAAATTTAGAAACCCCGCAACTAGAAACTCCGCAACTTAAAACTCCACAACTAGAGACTCCACAACTACAAACTTCTCAACTACAAACTCCACAACCAGAAACTCCACAACTAGAAACTCCACAACTTGAAACACCACAACTAGATACTCCACAACTACAAATTTCACAACAAGAAACTCCAAATTTAGAAACCCCGCAACTAGAAACTCCGCAACTTAAAACTCCACAACTAGAGACTCCATAACTAGGAACTCCACATCTAGAAACTCCACAACTACAGACTCCACAACTACAAACTTCGCAACTAGAAACTCCACAACCAGAAACTCCGCAACTAGAAACTCCACAACTAGAAGTTCCACAACCAGAGACTCAACAACTAGAAACTCCACAACTAGAAACCCAGCAACTATAAACTCCACAACTAGAAACTCAACACCTACAAATTCTACAACTTGAAACACCACAACTAGAAACGCAACAACTAGAAACTCCACACCTAGAAACTCCGCAACTAGAAACTCCACAACTAGAAACTCCACAACTAGAAACTATGCAACTAGAAACTCCGCAACTAGAAACTCCACAGCTAGAACGTCCGCAACTAGAAACTCTGCAACTAGGAACTCTGCAACTAGAAACACCAATGCTAGAAACTCCACAACTAGAAACTCCGCAACTAGAAACTCCACAACTAGAAACCCAGCAACTAGAAACTCCACAACTAAAAACTCAACACCTACAAATTCTACAACTTGAAACACCACAACTAGAAACGCAACAACTAGAAACTCCACACCTAGAAACTCCGCAACTAGAAACTCCACAACTAGAAACTCCACAACTAGAAACTATGCAACTAGAAACTCCGCAATTAGAAACTCCACAGCTAGAACGTCCGCAACTAGAAACTCTGCAACTAGGAACTCTGCAACTAGAAACTCCAACGCTAGAAACTCCACAACTAGAAACTCCACAACTAGAGACCACAACTATAGAGACTCCGCAACTAGAAACTCCCCAGCTAGAAACTCCGCAACTAGAAACTCCGCAACTAGAAACTCCACAACTAGAGACTCCGCCACTATGAACTCCACAACTTGAAACTCTGTAACTCGAAACTCTGCAACTAGAAAATTCCTAACTAGAAACTACACAACTACAATCTCCACAACTCGAAACTCCGCAACTACAAAATCCACAACTAGAAACTCCACAACTGGGAACTCCGCAACTACAAAATGTACAACTAGAAACTCGAAAACTAAAAACTCCAACTAGAAACTCCACAACTAGAAACTCCGCAACTAGAAACTCCACAACTAGACAATTCGCAACTAGAAACTCCACAACTAGACACTCCACAACTAGAAAACTCCGCAACTAGAAACTCCACAACTAGACACTCAAAACTTGAGACTCCGCAACGACAGACTTCGCAACTAGAAACTCTGCAACTAGAAACTGCACAGCTAGAAACTTGCAACTTGAAACTCTGCAACTAAAACTCCGCAACTAGAAACTCCACAGCTAGAAACTCCACAACTAGAAACTCCACAACTAGAGACTCCACAACTAGAAACTCCACAACTAGAAACTCCACAACTACAAATTTCACAACAAGAAACTCCAAATTTAGAAACCCCGCAACTAGAAACTCCGCAACTTAAAACTCCACAACTAGAGACTCCACAACTACAAACTTCTCAACTACAAACTCCACAACCAGAAACTCCGCAACTAGAAACTCCACAAATTGAAACGCCACAACTAGATACTCCACAACTACAAATTCCACAACTAGAATTTCCACAACTAAAAACTCCGCAACTAGAAACTCCGCAACTAGAAACTCCACTACTAGAGACTCCGCAACTATAAACTCCACAACTTGAAACTCTGCAACTCGAAACTCTGCAACTAGAAACTCCACAACCAGAAACTCCGCAACTAGAAACTCCACAACTAGAAGTTCCACAACCAGAGACTCAACAACTAGAAACTCCAACGCTAGAAACTCCACAACTAGAAACTCCACAACTAGAAACTCCTCAACTAGAGACCACAACTAGAGACTCCGCAACTAGAAACTCCCCAGCTAGAAACTCCGCAACTAGAAACTCCGCAACTAGAAACTCCACAACTAGAGACTCCGCAACTATGAACTCCACAACTTGAAACTCTGCAACTCGAAACTCTGCAACTAGAAAATTCCCAACTAGAAACTACACAACTACAATCTCCACAACTCGAAACTCCGCAACTACAAAATCCACAACTAGAAACTCCACAACTGGGAACTCCGCAACTAGAAAATGTACAACTAGAAACTCGAAAACTAAAAACTCCAACTAGAAACTCCACAACTAGAAACTCCGCAACTAGAAACTCCACAACTAGACAATTCGCAACTAGAAACTCCACAACTAGACACTCCACAACTAGAAAACTCCGCAACTAGAAACTCCACAGCTAGAAACTCCACAACTTGAGACTTTGCAACTAGAAACTTGGCAACTAGAAACTCCACAACTAGAAACTCCACAACTAGAAACTCCACAGATTGAAACACCACAACTACATACTCCCCAACTACAAATTCCACAACTTGAAAGTCCACAACTAGAAACTCCGCAACTAGAAACTCCGCAACTAGAAACTCCCCAACTAGAGACTCCATAACTTGAAACACCACAACTAGATACTCCACAACTACAAATTTCACAACAAGAAACTCCAAATTTAGAAACCCCGCAACTAGAAACTCCGCAACTTAAAACTCCACAACTAGAGACTCCATAACTAGGAACTCCACATCTAGAAACTCCACAACTACAGACTCCACAACTACAAACTTCGCAACTAGAAACTCCACAACCAGAAACTCCGCAACTAGAAACTCCACAACTAGAAACCCAGCAACTAGAAACTCCACAACTAGAAACTCAACACCTACAAATTCTACAACTTGAAACACCACAACTAGAAACGCAACAACTAGAAACTCCACACCTAGAAACTCCGCAACTAGAAACTCCACAACTAGAAACTCCACAACTAGAAACTATGCAACTAGAAACTCCGCAATTAGAAACTCCACAGCTAGAACGTCCGCAACTAGAAAGTCTGCAACTAGGAACTCTGCAACTAGAAACTCCAACGCTAGAAACTCCACAACTAGAAACTCCACAACTAGAAACTCCACAACTAGAAACTATGCAACTAGAAACTCCGCAACTAGAAACTCCACAGCTAGAACGTCCGCAACTAGAAACTCTGCAACTAGGAACTCTGCAACTAGAAACTCCAACGCTAGAAACTCCACAACTAGAAACTCCTCAACTAGAGACCACAACTAGAGACTCCGCAACTAGAAACTCCCCAGCTAGAAACTCCGCAACTAGAAACTCCGCAACTAGAAACTCCACAACTAGAGACTCCACAACTGGGAACTCCGCAACTAGAAAATGTACAACTAGAAACTCGAAAACTAAAAACTCCAACTAGAAACTCCACAACTAGAAACTCCGCAACTAGAAACTCCACAACTAGACAATTCGCAACTAGAAACTCCACAACTAGACACTCCACAACTAGAAAACTCCGCAACTAGAAACTCCACAGCTAGAAACTCCACAACTATGAACTCCACAACTTGAAACTCTGTAACTCGAAACTTTGCAACTAGAAAATTCCTAACTAGAAACTACACAACTGCAATCTCCACAACTCGAAACTCCGCAACTACAAAATCCACAACTAGAAACTCCACAACTGGGAACTCCGCAACTAAAAAATGTACAACTAGAAACTCGAAAACTAAAAACTCCAACTAGAAACTCCACAACTAGAAACTCCGCAACTAGAAACTCCACAACTAGACAATTCGCAACTAGAAACTCCACAACTAGACACTCCACAACTAGAAAACTCCGCAACTAGAAACTCCACAACTAGACACTCAAAACTTGAGACTCCGAAACGACAGACTTCGCAACTAGAAACTCTGCAACTAGAAACTGCACAGCTAGAAACTTGCAACTCGAAACTCTGCAACTAAAACTCCGCAACTAGAAACTCCACAGCTAGGAACTCCACAACTAGAAACTCCACAACTAGAGACTCCACAACTAGAATCTCCACAACTAGAAACTCCGCAACTAGAAACTCCACAGCTAGAAACTCCACAACTTGAGACTTTGCAACTAGAAACTCGGTAACTAGAAACTCCACAACTAGAAACTCCACAACTAGAAACTCCACAATTTGAAACACCACAACTAGATACTCCACAACTACAAATTCCCCAACTTGAAAGTCCACACCTAGAAACTCCGCAACTAGAAACTGCGCAACTAGAAACTCCCCAACTAGAGACACCATAACTTGAAAAACCACAACTAGATACTCCACAGCTACAAATTAAACATCTAGAAACTCCAAATTTAGTAACTCCGCAATTAGAAACTCCGCAACTTTAAACTCCACAACTAGACACTCCATAACTAGGAACTCCACAACAAGAAACTCCACAACTACAGACTCCACAACTACAAACTCCACAACTAGAAACTCCACAACTGGAAACTCCGCAACTAGAAACTCCGCAACTAGAAACTCTACAACAAGAAATTCCACAACCGGAGACTCAACAACTTGAGACTTCGCAACTAGAAACTCGGCAACTAGAAACTCAAAAACTAGAAACTCCACAACTAGAAACTCCACAACTTGAAACACCACAACTAGATACTCCACAACTACAAATTTCACAACAAGAAACTCCAAATTTAGAAACCCCGCAACTAGAAACTCCGCAACTTAAAACTCCACAACTAGAGACTCCATAACTAGGAACTCCACATCTAGAAACTCCACAACTACAGACTCCACAACTACAAACTTCGCAACTAGAAACTCCACAACCAGAAACTCCGCAACTAGAAACTCCACAACTAGAAGTTCCACAACCAGAGACTCAACAACTAGAAACTCCACAACTAGAAACCCAGCAACTATAAACTCCACAACTAGAAACTCAACACCTACAAATTCTACAACTTGAAACACCACAACTAGAAACGCAACAACTAGAAACTCCACACCTAGAAACTCCGCAACTAGAAACTCCACAACTAGAAACTCCACAACTAGAAACTATGCAACTAGAAACTCCGCAACTAGAAACTCCACAGCTAGAACGTCCGCAACTAGAAACTCTGCAACTAGGAACTCTGCAACTAGAAACACCAATGCTAGAAACTCCACAACTAGAAACTCCGCAACTAGAAACTCCACAACTAGAAACCCAGCAACTAGAAACTCCACAACTAAAAACTCAACACCTACAAATTCTACAACTTGAAACACCACAACTAGAAACGCAACAACTAGAAAATCCACACCTAGAAACTCCGCAACTAGAAACTCCACAACTAGAAACTATGCAACTAGAAACTCCGCAATTACAAACTCCACAGCTAGAACGTCCGCAACTAGAAACTCTGCAACTAGGAACTCTGCAACTAGAAATTCCAACGCTAGAAACTCCACAACTAGAAACTCCACAACTAGAGACCACAACTATAGAGACTCCGCAACTAGAAACTCCCCAGCTAGAAACTCCGCAACTAGAAACTCCGCAACTAGAAACTCCACAACTAGAGACTCCGCCACTATGAACTCCACAACTTGAAACTCTGTAACTCGAAACTCTGCAACTAGAAAATTCCTAACTAGAAACTACACAACTACAATCTCCACAACTCGAAACTCCGCAACTACAAAATCCACAACTAGAAACTCCACAACTGGGAACTCCGCAACTACAAAATGTACAACTAGAAACTCGAAAACTAAAAACTCCAACTAGAAACTCCACAACTAGAAACTCCGCAACTAGAAACTCCACAACTAGACAATTCGCATCTAGAAACTCCACAACTAGACACTCCACAACTAGAAAACTCCGCAACTAGAAACTCCACAACTAGACACTCAAAACTTGAGACTCCGCAACGACAGACTTCGCAACTAGAAACTCTGCAACTAGAAACTGCACAGCTAGAAACTTGCAACTCGAAACTCTGCAACTAAAACTCCGCAACTAGAAACTCCACAGCTAGAAACTCCACAACTAGAAACTCCACAACTAGAGACTCCACAACTAGAAACTCCACAACTAGAAACTCTGCAACTAGAAACTGCACAGCTAGAAACTCCACAACTTGAGACTTTGCAACTAGAAACTCGGCAACTAGAAACTCCACAACTAGAAACTCCACAACTAGAAACTCCACAATTTGAAACACCACAACTAGATACTCCACAACTACAAATTCCCCAACTTGAAAGTCCACACCTAGAAACTCCGCAACTAGAAACTGCGCAACTAGAAACTCCCCAACTAGAGACTCCATAACTTGAAAAACCACAACTAGATACTCCAAAGCTACAAATTCCACATCTAGAAACTCCAAATTTAGTAACTCCGCAATTAGAAACTCCGCAACTTTAAACTCCACAACTAGACACTCCATAACTAGGAACTCCACAACAAGAAACTCCACAACTACAGACTCCACAACTACAAACTCCACAACTAGACACTCCACAACTAGAAAACTCCGCAACTAGAAACTCCACAGCTAGAAACTCCACAACTTGAGACTTTGCAACTAGAAACTCGGCAACTAGAAACTCCACAACTAGAAACTCCACAACTAGAAACTCCACAACTAGAAACACCACAACTAGATACTCCACAACTACAAATTTCACAACAAGAAACTACAAATTTAGAAACCCCGCAACTAGAAACTCCGCAACTTAAAACTCCACAACTAGAGACTCCATAACTAGGAACTCCACAACAAGAAACTCCACAACTACAGACTCCACAACTACAAACTCCACAACTAGAAACTCCACAACTGGAAACTCCGCAACTAGAAACTCCGCAACTAGAAACTCTACAACAAGAAATTCCACAACCGGAGACTCAACAACTTGAGACTTCGCAACTAGAAACTCGGCAACTAGAAACTCAACAACTAGAAACTCCACAACTAGAAACTCCACAACTAGAAACTCCACAACTTGAAACACCACAACTAGATACTCCACAACTACAAATTTCACAACAAGAAACTCCAAATTTAGAAACCCCGCAACTAGAAACTCCGCAACTTAAAACTCCACAACTAGAGACTCCATAACTAGGAACTCCACATCTAGAAACTCCACAACTACAGACTCCACAACTACAAACTTCGCAACTAGAAACTCCACAACCAGAAACTCCGCAACTAGAAACTCCACAACTAGAAACCCAGCAACTAGAAACTCCACAACTAGAAACTCAACACCTACAAATTCTACAACTTGAAACACCACAACTAGAAACGCAACAACTAGAAACTCCACACCTAGAAACTCCACAACTAGAAACTCTACAACTAGAAACTCCACAACTAGAAACTATGCAACTAGAAACTCCCCAGCTAGAAACTCCGCAACTAGAAACTCCGCAACTAGAAACTCCACAACTAGAGACTCCGCAACTATGAACTCCACAACTTGAAACTCTGCAACTAGAAAATTCCTAACTAGAAACTACACAACTACAATCTCCACAACTCGAAACTCCGCAACTACAAAATCCACAACTAGAAACTCCACAACTGGGAACTCCGCAACTAAAAAATGTACAACTAGAAACTCGAAAACTAAAAACTCCAACTAGAAACTCCACGACTAGAAACTCCGCAACTAGAAACTCCACAACTAGACAATTCGCAACTAGAAACTCCACAACTAGACACTCCACAACTAGAAAACTCCGCAACTAGAAACTCCACAACTAGACACTCAAAACTTGAGACTCCGAAACGACAGACTTCGCAACTAGAAACTCTGCAACTAGAAACTGCACAGCTAGAAACTTGCAACTCGAAACTCTGCAACTAAAACTCCGCAACTAGAAACTCCACAGCTAGGAACTCCACAACTAGAAACTCCACAACTAGAGACTCCACAACTAGAAACTCCACAACTAGAGACTCCACAACTAGAAACTCCACAACTAGAAACTCCGCAACTAGAAACTCCACAGCTAGAAACTCCACAACTTGAGACTTTGCAACTAGAAACTCGGCAACTAGAAACTCCACAACTAGAAACTCCACAACTAGAAACTCCACAATTTGAAACACCACAACTAGATACTCCACAACTACAAATTCCCCAACTTGAAAGTCCACACCTAGAAACTCCGCAACTAGAAACTGCGCAACTAGAAACTCCCCAACTAGAGACTCCATAACTTGAAAAACCACAACTAGATACTCCACAGCTACAAATTCCACATCTAGAAACTCCAAATTTAGTAACTCCGCAATTAAAAACTCCGCAACTTTAAACTCCACAACTAGACACTCCATAACTAGGAACTCCACAACAAGAAACTCCACAACTACAGACTCCACAACTACAAACTCCACAACTAGAAACTCCACAACTGGAAACTCCGCAACTAGAAACTCCGCAACTAGAAACTCTACAACAAGAAATTCCACAACCGGAGACTCAACAACTTGAGACTTCGCAACTAGAAACCCGGCAACTAGAAACTCAAAAACTAGAAACTCCACAACTAGAAACTCCACAACTAGAAACTCCACAACTTGAAACACCACAACTAGATACTCCACAACTACAAATTTCACAACAAGAAACTCCAAATTTAGAAACCCCGCAACTAGAAACTCCGCAACTTAAAACTCCACAACTAGAGACTCCATAACTAGGAACTCCACATCTAGAAACTCCACAACTACAGACTCCACAACTACAAACTTCGCAACTAGAAACTCCACAACCAGAAACTCCGCAACTAGAAACTCCACAACTAGAAGTTCCACAACCAGAGACTCAACAACTAGAAACTCCACAACTAGAAACCCAGCAACTATAAACTCCACAACTAGAAACTCAACACCTACAAATTCTACAACTTGAAACACCACAACTAGAAACGCAACAACTAGAAACTCCACACCTAGAAACTCCGCAACTAGAAACTCCACAACTAGAAACTCCACAACTAGAAACTATGCAACTAGAAACTCCGCAACTAGAAACTCCACAGCTAGAACGTCCGCAACTAGAAACTCTGCAACTAGGAACTCTGCAACTAGAAACACCAATGCTAGAAACTCCACAACTAGAAACTCCGCAACTAGAAACTCCACAACTAGAAACCCAGCAACTAGAAACTCCACAACTAGAAACTCAACACCTACAAATTCTACAACTTGAAACACCACAACTAGAAACGCAACAACTAGAAAATCCACACCTAGAAACTCCGCAACTAGAAACTCCACAACTAGAAACTCCACAACTAGAAAATATGCAACTAGAAACTCCGCAATTAGAAACTCCACAGCTAGAACGTCCGCAACTAGAAACTCTGCAACTAGGAACTCTGCAACTAGAAACTCCAACGCTAGAAACTCCACAACTAGAAACTCCACAACTAGAAACTCCACAACTAGAGACCACAACTATAGAGACTCCGCAACTAGAAACTCCCCAGCTAGAAACTCCGCAACTAGAAACTCCGCAACTAGAAACTCCACAACTAGAGACTCCGCAACTATGAACTCCACAACTTGAAACTCTGTAACTCGAAACTCTGCAACTAGAAAATTCCTAACTAGAAACTACACAACTACAATCTCCACAACTCGAAACTCCGCAACTACAAAATCCACAACTAGAAACTCCACAACTGGGAACTCCGCAACTACAAAATGTACAACTAGAAACTCCACAACTAGAAACTCCACAACTAGAAACTCCACAAATTGAAACGCCACAACTAGATACTCCACAACTACAAATTCCACAACTAGAAACTCCACAACTAAAAACTCCGCAACTAGAAACTCCGCAACTAGAAACTCCACTACTAGAGACTCCGCAACTATAAACTCCACAACTTGAAACTCTGCAACTCGAAACTCTGCAACTAGAAACTCCACAACTAGAAACTCCACAACTAGACACTTCGCAACTAGAAACTCCACAACTAGACACTCCACAACTAGAAAACTCCGCAACTAGAAACTCCACCACTAGACACTCAAAACTTGAGACTCCGCAACGACAGAGCTCGCAACTAGAAACTCTGCAACTAGAAACTGCACAGCTAGAAACTTGCAACTCGAAACTCTGCAACTAAAACTCCGCAACTAGAAACTCCACAGCGAGAAACTCCAAAACTAGAGACTCCACAACTACAAACTCCATGACTAGAAACTTCACAATTAGAAACTCCATAAGTAGAAACTCCACAACTTGAGACTTTGCAACTAGAAGCTCGGCAACTAGAAACTCAACAACTAGAAACTCCACAACTAGGAACTTCACAACTAGAAACTCCACAACTTGAAACACCACAACTAGATACTCCGCAACTACAATATCCAACACTAGAAACTCCCCAACAAGAAACTCCATAACTAGAAACTCCGCAACTAGAAACTCCACAACTACAGACTCCACAACTAGAAACTCCACAGCTAGAGACTCCACAACTAGAAACTCTACAACTAGAAACTCCACAACTACGAACCTCACAACTAGAAACTCTACAAGTAGAAACTCCGCAACTAGAAACTCCACAGCTAGAAACTCCACAACTTGAGACTTTGCAACTAGAAACTCGGCAACTAGAAACTCCACAAATTGAAACACCACAACTAGATACTCCACAACTACAAATTCCACAGCTTGGAAGTCCACAACTAGAAACTCCGCAACTAGAAACTCCGCAACTAGAAACTCCACAACTAGAGACTCCATAACTTGAAACACCACAACTAGGTACTCCACAGCTACAAATTCCACATCTAGAAACTCTAAATTTAGAAACTCCGCAACTAGAAACTCCGCAACTTTAAACTCCACAACTAGAAACTCCACAACTAGAAGTTCCACAACCAGAGACTCAACAACTAGAAACTCCACAACTAGAAACCCAGCAAATAGAAACTCCACAACTAGAAACTCAACACCTACAAATTCTACAACTTGAAACACCACAACTAGAAACGCAACAACTAGAAACTCCACACCTAGAAACTCCGCAACTAGAAACTCCACAACTAGAAACTCCACAACTAGAAACTATGCAACTAGAAACTCCGCAACTAGAAACTCCACAGCTAGAACGTCCGCAACTAGAAACTCTGCAACTAGGAACTCTGCAACTAGAAACTCCAACGCTAGAAACTCCACAACTAGAAACTCCACAACTAGAAACTCCTCAACTAGAGACCACAACTAGAGACTCCGCAACTAGAAACTCCCCAGCTAGAAACTCCGCAACTAGAAACTCCGCAACTAGAAACTCCACAACTAGAGACTCCACAACTGGGAACTCCGCAACTAGAAAATGTACAACTAGAAACTCGAAAACTAAAAACTCCAACTAGAAACTCCACAACTAGAAACTCCGCAACTAGAAACTCCACAACTAGACAATTCGCAACTAGAAACTCCACAACTAGACACTCCACAACTAGAAAACTCCGCAACTAGAAACTCCACAGCTAGAAACTCCACAACTTGAGACTTTGCAACTAGAAACTCGGCAACTAGAAACTCCACAACTAGAAACTCCACAACTAGAAACTCCACAACTAGAAACTCCACAAATTGAAACACCACAACTAGATACTCCCCAACTACAAATTCCACAACTTGAAAGTCCACAACTAGAAACTCCGCAACTAGAAACTCCGCAACTAGAAACTCCCCAACTAGAGACTCCATAACTTGAAACACCACAACTAGATACTCCACAACTACAAATTTCACAACAAGAAACTCCAAATTTAGAAACCCCGCAACTAGAAACTCCGCAACTTAAAACTCCACAACTAGAGACTCCGCAACTATAAACTCCACAACTTGAAACTCTGCAACTCGAAACTCTGCAACTAGAAACTCCACAACTAGAAACTCCACAACTAGACACTTCGCAACTAGAAACTCCACAACTAGACACTCCACAACTAGAAAACTCCGCAACTAGAAACTCCACCACTAGACACTCAAAACTTGAGACTCCGCAACGACAGAGCTCGCAACTAGAAACTCTGCAACTAGAAACTGCACAGCTAGAAACTTGCAACTCGAAACTCTGCAACTAAAACTCCGCAACTAGAAACTCCACAGCGAGAAACTCCACAACTAGAGACTCCACAACTACAAACTCCATGACTAGAAACTTCACAATTAGAAACTCCATAAGTAGAAACTCCACAACTTGAGACTTTGCAACTAGAAGCTCGGCAACTAGAAACTCAACAACTAGAAACTCCACAATAGGAACTTCACAACTAGAAACTCCACAAATTGAAACACCACAACTAGATACTCCGCAACTACAATATCCAACACTAGAAACTCCACAACAAGAAACTCCATAACTAGAAACTCCGCAACTAGAAACTCCACAACTACAGACTCCACAACTAGAAACTCCACAGCTAGAGACTCCACAACTAGAAACTCTACAACTAGAAACTCCACAACTACGAACCTCACAACTAGAAACTCTACAAGTAGAAACTCCGCAACTAGAAACTCCACAGCTAGAAACTCCACAACTTGAGACTTTGCAACTAGAAACTCGGCAACTAGAAACTCCACAAATTGAAACACCACAACTAGATACTCCACAACTACAAATTCCACAGCTTGGAAGTCCACAACTAGAAACTCCGCAACTAGAAACTCTGCAACTAGAAACTCCAACGCTAGAAACTCCACAACTAGAAACTCCACAACTAGAGACCACAACTATAGAGACTCCGCAACTAGAAACTCCCCAGCTAGAAACTCCGCAACTAGAAACTCCGCAACTAGAAACTCCACAACTAGAGACTCCGCCACTATGAACTCCACAACTTGAAACTCTGTAACTCGAAACTCTGCAACTAGAAAATTCCTAACTAGAAACTACACAACTACAATCTCCACAACTCGAAACTCCGCAACTACAAAATCCACAACTAGAAACTCCACAACTGGGAACTCCGCAACTACAAAATGTACAACTAGAAACTCGAAAACTAAAAACTCCAACTAGAAACTCCACAACTAGAAACTCCGCAACTAGAAACTCCACAACTAGACAATTCGCAACTAGAAACTCCACAACTAGACACTCCACAACTAGAAAACTCCGCAACTAGAAACTCCACAACTAGACACTCAAAACTTGAGACTCCGCAACGACAGACTTCGCAACTAGAAACTCTGCAACTAGAAACTGCACAGCTAGAAACTTGCAACTCGAAACTCTGCAACTAAAACTCCGCAACTAGAAACTCCACAGCTAGAAACTCCACAACTAGAAACTCCACAACTAGAGACTCCACAACTAGAAACTCCACAACTAGAAACTCTGCAACTAGAAACTGCACAGCTAGAAACTCCACAACTTGAGACTTTGCAACTAGAAACTCGGCAACTAGAAACTCCACAACTAGAAACTCCACAACTAGAAACTCCACAATTTGAAACACCACAACTAGATACTCCACAACTACAAATTCCCCAACTTGAAAGTCCACACCTAGAAACTCCGCAACTAGAAACTGCGCAACTAGAAACTCCCCAACTAGAGACTCCATAACTTGAAAAACCACAACTAGATACTCCAAAGCTACAAATTCCACATCTAGAAACTCCAAATTTAGTAACTCCGCAATTAGAAACTCCGCAAATTTAAACTCCACAACTAGACACTCCATAACTAGGAACTCCACAACAAGAAACTCCACAACTACAGACTCCACAACTACAAACTCCACAACTAGACACTCCACAACTAGAAAACTCCGCAACTAGAAACTCCACAGCTAGAAACTCCACAACTTGAGACTTTGCAACTAGAAACTCGGCAACTAGAAACTCCACAACTAGAAACTTCACAACTAGAAACTCCACAACTAGAAACACCACAACTAGATACTCCACAACTACAAATTTCACAACAAGAAACTACAAATTTAGAAACCCCGCAACTAGAAACTCCGCAACTTAAAACTCCACAACTAGAGACTCCATAACTAGGAACTCCACAACAAGAAACTCCACAACTACAGACTCCACAACTACAAACTCCACAACTAGAAACTCCACAACTGGAAACTCCGCAACTAGAAACTCCGCAACTAGAAACTCTACAACAAGAAATTCCACAACCGGAGACTCAACAACTTGAGACTTCGCAACTAGAAACTCGGCAACTAGAAACTCAACAACTAGAAACTCCACAACTAGAAACTCCACAACTAGAAACTCCACAACTTGAAACACCACAACTAGATACTCCACAACTACAAATTTCACAACAAGAAACTCCAAATTTAGAAACCCCGCAACTAGAAACTCCGCAACTTAAAACTCCACAACTAGAGACTCCATAACTAGGAACTCCACATCTAGAAACTCCACAACTACAGACTCCACAACTACAAACTTCGCAACTAGAAACTCCACAACCAGAAACTCCGCAACTAGAAACTCCACAACTAGAAACCCAGCAACTAGAAACTCCACAACTAGAAACTCAACACCTACAAATTCTACAACTTGAAACACCACAACTAGAAACGCAACAACTAGAAACTCCACACCTAGAAACTCCACAACTAGAAACTCTACAACTAGAAACTCCACAACTAGAAACTATGCAACTAGAAACTCCCCAGCTAGAAACTCCGCAACTAGAAACTCCGCAACTAGAAACTCCACAACTAGAGACTCCGCAACTATGAACTCCACAACTTGAAACTCTGCAACTAGAAAATTCCTAACTAGAAACTACACAACTACAATCTCCACAACTCGAAACTCCGCAACTACAAAATCCACAACTAGAAACTCCACAACTGGGAACTCCGCAACTAAAAAATGTACAACTAGAAACTCGAAAACTAAAAACTCCAACTAGAAACTCCACGACTAGAAACTCCGCAACTAGAAACTCCACAACTAGACAATTCGCAACTAGAAACTCCACAACTAGACACTCCACAACTAGAAAACTCCGCAACTAGAAACTCCACAACTAGACACTCAAAACTTGAGACTCCGAAACGACAGACTTCGCAACTAGAAACTCTGCAACTAGAAACTGCACAGCTAGAAACTTGCAACTCGAAACTCTGCAACTAAAACTCCGCAACTAGAAACTCCACAGCTAGGAACTCCACAACTAGAAACTCCACAACTAGAGACTCCACAACTAGAAACTCCACAACTAGAAACTCCGCAACTAGAAACTCCACAGCTAGAAACTCCACAAATTGAAACACCACAACTAGATACTCCACAACTACAAATTCCACAGCTTGGAAGTCCACAACTAGAAACTCCGCAACTAGAAACTCCGCAACTAGAAACTCCACAACTAGAGACTCCATAACTTGAAACACCACAACTAGGTACTCCACAGCTACAAATTCCACATCTAGAAACTCTAAATTTAGAAACTCCGCAACTAGAAACTCCGCAACTTTAAACTCCACAACTAGACACTCCATAACTAGGAACTCCACAACAAGAAACTCCACAACTACAAACTCCACAACTAGAAACTCCACAACTGGAAACTGCGCAACTAGAAACTCCGCAACTAGAAACTCCACAACAAGAAATTCCACAACCGGAGACTCAAAAACTTGAGACTCCACAACTAAAAACTCCACAACTTGAGACTTCGCAACTAGAAACTCGGCAACTAGAAACTCAACAACTAGAAACTCCACAACTAGAAACTCCACAACTAGAAACTCCACAACTTGAAACACCACAACTAGATACTCCACAACTACAAATTCCACAACAAGAAACTCTAAATTTAGAAACCCCGCAACTAGAAACTCCGCAACTTAAAACTCCACAACTAGAGACTCCAGAACTAGGAACTCCACATCTAGAAACTCGACAACTACAGACTCCACAACTACAAACTTCGCAACTAGAAACTCCACAACCAGAAACTCCGCAACTAGAAACTCCACAACTAGAAGTTCCACAACCAGAGACTCAACAACTAGAAACTCCACAACTAGAAACCCAGCAAATAGAAACTCCACAACTAGAAACTCAACACCTACAAATTCTACAACTTGAAACACCACAACTAGAAACGCATCAACTAGAAACTCCACACCTAGAAACTCCGCAACTAGAAACTCCACAACTAGAAACTCCACAACTAGAAACTATGCAACTAGAAACTCCGCAACTAGAAACTCCACAGCTAGAACGTCCGCAACTAGAAACTCTGCAACTAGGAACTCTGCAACTAGAAACTCCAACGCTAGAAACTCCACAACTAGAAACTCCACAACTAGAAACTCCTCAACTAGAGACCACAACTAGAGACTCCGCAACTAGAAACTCCCCAGCTAGAAACTCCGCAACTAGAAACTCCGCAACTAGAAACTCCACAACTAGAGACTCCACAACTAGGAACTCCGCAACTAGAAAATGTACAACTAGAAACTCGAAAACTAAAAACTCCAACTAGAAACTCCACAACTAGAAACTCCGCAACTAGAAACTCCACAACTAGACAATTCGCAACTAGAAACTCCACAACTAGACACTCCACAACTAGAAAACTCCGCAACTAGAAACTCCACAGCTAGAAACTCCACAACTTGAGACTTTGCAACTAGAAACTCGGCAACTAGAAACTCCACAACTAGAAACTCCACAACTAGAAACTCCACAACTAGAAACTCCACAAATTGAAACACCACAACTAGATACTCCCCAACTACAAATTCCACAACTTGAAAGTCCACAACTAGAAACTCCGCAACTAGAAACTCCGCAACTAGAAACTCCCCAACTAGAGACTCCATAACTTGAAACACCACAACTAGATACTCCACAACTACAAATTTCACAACAAGAAACTCCAAATTTAGAAACCCCGCAACTAGAAACTCCGCAACTTAAAACTCCACAACTAGAGACTCCATAACTAGGAACTCCACAACAAGAAACTCCACAACTACAGACTCCACAACTACAAACTCCACAACTAGAAACTCCACAACTGGAAACTCCGCAACTAGAAACTCCGCAACTAGAAACTCTACAACAAGAAATTCCACAACCGGAGACTCAACAACTTGAGACTTCGCAACTAGAAACTCGGCAACTAGAAACTCAACAACTAGAAACTCCACAACTAGAAACTCCACAACTAGAAACTCCACAACTTGAAACACCACAACTAGATACTCCACAACTACAAATTTCACAACAAGAAACTCCAAATTTAGAAACCCCGCAACTAGAAACTCCGCAACTTAAAACTCCACAACTAGAGACTCCATAACTAGGAACTCCACATCTAGAAACTCCACAACTACAGACTCCACAACTACAAACTTCGCAACTAGAAACTCCACAACCAGAAACTCCGCAACTAGAAACTCCACAACTAGAAACCCAGCAACTAGAAACTCCACAACTAGAAACTCAACACCTACAAATTCTACAACTTGAAACACCACAACTAGAAACGCAACAACTAGAAACTCCACACCTAGAAACTCAACAACTAGAAACTCTACAACTAGAAACTCCACAACTAGAAACTATGCAACTAGAAACTCCGCAATTAGAAACTGCACAGCTAGAACGTCCGCAACTTCAAACTCTGCAACTAGGAACTCTGCAACTAGAAACTCCAACGCTAGAAACTTCACAACTAGAAACTCCACAACTAGAAACTCCACAACTAGAGACCACAACTAGAGACTCCGCAACTAGAAACTCCCCAGCTAGAAACTCCGCAACTAGAAACTCCGCAACTAGAAACTCCACAACTAGAGACTCCGCAACTATGAACTCCACAACTTGAAACTCTGCAACTAGAAAATTCCTAACTAGAAACTACACAACTACAATCTCCACAACTCGAAACTCCGCAACTACAAAATCCACAACTAGAAACTCCACAACTGGGAACTCCGCAACTAAAAAATGTACAACTACAAACTCGAAAACTAAAAACTCCAACTAGAAACTCCACAACTAGAAACTCCGCAACTAGAAACTCCACAACTAGACAATTCGCAACTAGAAACTCCACAACTAGACACTCCACAACTAGAAAACTCCGCAACTAGAAACTCCACAACTAGACACTCAAAACTTGAGACTCCGAAACGACAGACTTCGCAACTAGAAACTCTGCAACTAGAAACTGCACAGCTAGAAACTTGCAACTCGAAACTCTGCAACTAAAACTCCGCAACTAGAAACTCCACAGCTAGGAACTCCACAACTTGAGACTTTGCAACTAGAAACTCGGCAACTAGAAACTCCACAACTAGAAACTCCACAACTAGAAACTCCACAATTTGAAACACCACAACTAGATACTCCACAACTACAAATTCCCCAACTTGAAAGTCCACACCTAGAAACTCCGCAACTAGAAACTGCGCAACTAGAAACTCCCCAACTAGAGACTCCATAACTTGAAAAACCACAACTAGATGCTCCACAGCTAGAAATTCCACATCTAGAAACTCCAAATTTAGTAACTCCGCAATTAGAAACTCCGCAACTTTAAACTCCACAACTAGACACTCCATAACTAGGAACTCCACAACAAGAAACTCCACAACTACAGACTCCACAACTACAAACTCCACAACTAGAAACTCCACAACTGGAAACTCCGCAACTAGAAACTCCGCAACTAGAAACTCTACAACAAGAAATTCCACAACCGGAGACTCAACAACTTGAGACTTCGCAACTAGAAACTCGGCAACTAGAAACTCAAAAACTAGAAACTCCACAACTAGAAACTCCACAACTAGAAACTCCACAACTTGAAACACCACAACTAGATACTCCACAACTACAAATTTCACAACAAGAAACTCAACACCTACAAATTCTACAACTTGAAACACCACAACTAGAAACGCAACAACAAGAAAATCCACACCTAGAAACTCCGCAACTAGAAACTCCACAACTAGAAACTCCACAACTAGAAACTATGCAACTAGAAACTCCGCAATTAGAAACTCCACAGCTAGAACGTCCGCAACTAGAAACTCTGCAACTAGGAACTCTGCAACTAGAAACTCCAACGCTAGAAACTCCACAACTAGAAACTCCACAACTAGAAACTCCACAACTAGAGACCACAACTATAGAGACTCCGCAACTAGAAACTCCCCAGCTAGAAACTCCGCAACTAGAAACTCCGCAACTAGAAACTCCACAACTAGAGACTCCGCAACTATGAACTCCACAACTTGAAACTCTGTAACTCGAAACTCTGCAACTAGAAAATTCCTAACTAGAAACTACACAACTACAATCTCCACAACTCGAAACTCCGCAACTACAAAATCCACAACTAGAAACTCCACAACTGGGAACTCCGCAACTACAAAATGTACAACTAGAAACTCGAAAACTAAAAACTCCAACCAGAAACTCCACAACTAGAAACTCCGCAACTAGAAACTCCACAACTAGACGATTCGCAACTAGAAACTCCACAACTAGACACTCCACAACTAGAAAACTCCGCAACTAGAAACTCCACAACTAGACACTCAAAACTTGAGACTCCACAACTTGAAACTCTGCAACTCGAAACTCTGCAACTAGAAACTCCACAACTAGAAACTCCACAACTAGACACTTCGCAACTAGAAACTCCACAACTAGACACTCCACAACTAGAAAACTCCGCAACTAGAAACTCCACCACTAGACACTCAAAACTTGAGACTCCGCAACGACAGAGCTCGCAACTAGAAACTCTGCAACTAGAAACTGCACAGCTAGAAACTTGCAACTCGAAACTCTGCAACTAAAACTCCGCAACTAGAAACTCCACAGCTAGAAACTCCACAACTAGAGACTCCACAACTACAAACTCCATGACTAGAAACTTCACAATTAGAAACTCCATAAGTAGAAACTCCACAACTTGAGACTTTGCAACTAGAAGCTCGGCAACTAGAAACTCAACAACTAGAAACTCCACAACTAGGAACTTCACAACTAGAAACTCCACAACTTGAAACACCACAACTAGATTCTCCGCAACTACAATATCCAACACTAGAAACTCCACAACAAGAAACTCCATAACTAGAAACTCCGCAACTAGAAACTCCACAACTACCGACTCCACAACTAGAAACTCCACAGCTAGAGACTCCACAACTAGAAACTCTACAACTAGAAACTCCACAACTACGAACCTCACAACTAGAAACTCTACAAGTAGAAACTCCGCAACTAGAAACTCCACAGCTAGAAACTCCACAACTTGAGACTTTGCAACTAGAAACTCGGCAACTAGAAACTCCACAAATTGAAACACCACAACTAGATACTCCACAACCACAAATTCCACAGCTTGGAAGTCCACAACTAGAAACTCCGCAACTAGAAACTCCGCAACTAGAAACTCCACAACTAGAGACTCCATAACTTGAAACACCACAACTAGGTACTCCACAGCTACAAATTCCACATCTAGAAACTCCAAATTTAGAAACTCCGCAACTAGAAACTCCGCAACTTTAAACTCCACAACTAGACACTCCATAACTAGGAACTCCACAACAAGAAACTCCACAACTACAAACTCCACAACTAGAAACTCCACAACTGGAAACTGCGCAACTAGAAACTCCGCAACTAGAAACTCCACAACAAGAAATTCCACAACCGGAGACTCAAAAACTTGAGACTCCACAACTAAAAACTCCACAACTTGAGACTTCGCAACTAGAAACTCGGCAACTAGAAACTCAACAACTAGAAACTCCACAACTAGAAACTCCACAACTAGAAACTCCACAACTTGAAACACCACAACTAGATACTCCACAACTACAAATTCCACAACAAGAAACTCTAAATTTAGAAACCCCGCAACTAGAAACTCCGCAACTTAAAACTCCACAACTAGAGACTCCAGAACTAGGAACTCCACATCTAGAAACTCGACAACTACAGACTCCACAACTACAAACTTCGCAACTAGAAACTCCACAACCAGAAACTCCGCAACTAGAAACCCAGCAAATAGAAACTCCACAACTAGAAACTCAACACCTACAAATTCTACAACTTGAAACACCACAACTAGAAACGCAACAACTAGAAACTCCACACCTAGAAACTCCGCAACTAGAAACTCCACAACTAGAAACTCCACAACTAGAAACTATGCAACTAGAAACTCCGCAACTAGAAACTCCACAGCTAGAACGTCCGCAACTAGAAACTCTGCAACTAGGAACTCTGCAACTAGAAACTCCAACGCTAGAAACTCCACAACTAGAAACTCCACAATTAGAAACTCCTCAACTAGAGACCACAACTAGAGACTCCGCAACTAGAAACTCCCCAGCTAGAAACTCCACAACTAGAGACTCCGCAACTATGAACTCCACAACTTGAAACTCTGCAACTCGAAACTCTGCAACTAGAAAAATCCCAACTAGAAACTACACAACTACAATCTCCACAACTCGAAACTCCGCAACTACAAAATCCACAACTAGAAACTCCACAACTGGGAACTCCGCAACTAGAAAATGTACAACTAGAAACTCGAAAACTAAAAACTCCAACTAGAAACTCCACAACTAGAAACTCCGCAACTAGAAACTCCACAACTAGACAATTCGCAACTAGAAACTCCACAACTAGACACTCCACAACTAGAAAACTCCGCAACTAGAAACTCCACAGCTAGAAACTCCACAACTTGAGACTTTGCAACTAGAAACTCGGCAACTAGAAACTACACAACTAGACACTCCACAACTAGAAAACTCCGCAACTAGAAACTCCACAAGTAGACACTCAAAACTTGAGACTCCGCAACGACAGACTTCGCAACTAGAAACTCTGCAACTAGAAACTGCACAGCTAGAAACTTGCAACTCGAAACTCTGCAACTAAAACTCCGCAACTAGAACCTCCACAGCTAGAAACTCCAAAACTAGAAACTCCACAACTAGAGACTCCACAACTAGAAACTCCACAACTAGAAACTCTGCAACTAGAAACTCCACAGCTAGAAACTCCACAACTTGAGACTTTGCAACTAGAAACTCGGCAACTAGAAACTCCACAACTAGAAACTCCACAACTAGAAACTCCACAACTAGAAACTCCACAATTTGAAACACCACAACTAGATACTCCACAACTACAAATTCCCCAACTTGAAAGTCCACACCTAGAAACTCCGCAACTAGAAACTGCGCAACTAGAAACTCCCCAACTAGAGACTCCATAACTTGAAAAACCACAACTAGATACTCCACAGCTACAAATTCCACATCTAGAAACTCCAAATTTAGTAACTCCGCAATTAGAAACTCCGCAACTTTAAACTCCACAACTAGACACTCCATAACTAGGAACTCCACAACAAGAAACTCCACAACTACAGACTCCACAACTACAAACTCCACAACTAGAAACTCGACAACTGGAAACTCCGCAACTAGAAACTCCGCAACTAGAAACTCTACAACTTGAGACTTTGCAACTAGAAACTCAGCAACTAGAAACTCAGCAACTAGAAACTCCACAACTAGAAACATCACAACTAGAAACTCCACAACTTGAAACACCACAACTAGATACTCCGCAACTACAAATTCCACAACTAGAAACTCCACAACTAGAAACTCCATAAGTAGAAACTCCACAACTAGAAACTCCACAACTACAGACTCCACAACTAGAAACTCCACAGCTAGAGACTCCACAACTAGAAACTCCACAAATACGAACCCCACAACTACGAACCCCACAACAAGAAACTCCACAACTAGAAACTCCACAACTTGAGACTTCGCAACTAGAAACTCCACAACTAGAAACACAACAACTACAGACTCCACAACTAGAAACTCTACAACTAGAAACTCCGCAACTAGAAACTCCACAACTAGAGACTCCATAACTTGAAACTCCACAACTAGAAACTCCACAACTACGAACCTCACAACCAGGAACTCCACAACTAGAAACTCCGCAACAAGAAACTCCACAGCTAGAAACTCCACAACTTGAGACTTCGAAACTAGAAACTCGGCAACTAGAAACTCCACAACTAGAAACTCCACAACTAGAAACTCCACAAATTGAAACGCCACAACTAGATACTCCACAACTACAAATTCCACAACTAGAAACTCCACAACTAAAAACTCCGCAACTAGAAACTCCGCAACTAGAAACTCCACTACTAGAGACTCCGCAACTATAAACTCCACAACTTGAAACTCTGCAACTCGAAACTCTGCAACTAGAAACTCCACAACTAGAAACTCCACAACTAGACACTTCGCAACTAGAAACTCCACAACTAGACACTCCACAACTAGAAAACTCCGCAACTAGAAACTCCACCACTAGACACTCAAAACTTGAGACTCCGCAACGACAGAGCTCGCAACTAGAAACTCTGCAACTAGAAACTGCACAGCTAGAAACTTGCAACTCGAAACTCTGCAACTAAAACTCCGCAACTAGAAACTCCACAGCTAGAAACTCCACAACTAGAGACTCCACTACTACAAACTCCATGACTAGAAACTTCACAATTAGAAACTCCATAAGTAGAAACTCCACAACTTGAGACTTTGCAACTAGAAGCTCGGCAACTAGAAACTCAACAACTAGAAACTCCACAACTAGGAACTTCACAACTAGAAACTCCACAACTTGAAACACCACAACTGGATACTCCGCAACTACAATATCCAACACTAGAAACTCCACAACAAGAAACTCCATAACTAGAAACTCCGCAACTAGAAACTCCACAACTACAGACTCCACAACTAGAAACTCCACAGCTAGAGACTCCGCAACTAGAAACTCTACAACTAGAAACTCCACAACTACGAACCTCACAACTAGAAACTCTACAAGTAGAAACTCCGCAACTAGAAACTCCACAGCTAGAAACTCCACAACTTGAGACTTTGCAACTAGAAACTCGGCAACTAGAAACTCCACAACTAGAAACTCCACAAATTGAAACACCACAACTAGATACTCCGCAACTAGAAACTCCACAGCTAGAACGTCCGCAACTAGAAACTCTGCAACTAGGAACTCTGCAACTAGAAACTCCAACGCTAGAAACTCCACAACTAGAAACTCCTCAACTAGAGACCACAACTAGAGACTCCGCAACTAGAAACACCCCAGCTAGAAACTCCGCAACTAGAAACTCCGCAACTAGAAACTCCCCAACTAGAGACTCCATAACTTGAAAAACCACAACTAGATACTCCACAGCTACAAATTCCACATCTAGAAACTCCAAATTTAGTAACTCCGCAATTAGAAACTCCGCAACTTTAAACTCCACAACTAGACACTCCATAACTAGGAACTCCACAACAAGAAACTCCACAACTACAGACTCCACAACTACAAACTCCACAACTAGAAACTCCACAACTGGAAACTCCGCAACTAGAAACTCCGCAACTAGAAACTCTACAACAAAAATTCCACAACCGGAGACTCAACAACTTGAGACTTCGCAACTAGAAACTCGGCACCTAGAAACTCAACAACTAGAAACTCCACAACTAAAAACTCCACAACTAGAAACTCCACAACTTGAAACACCACAACTAGATACTCCACAACTACAAATTTCACAACAAGAAACTCCAAATTTAGAAACCCCGCAACTAGAAACTCCGCAACTTAAAACTCCACAACTAGAGACTCCATAACTAGGAACTCCACATCTAGAAACTCCACAACTACAGACTCCACAACTACAAACTTCGCAACTAGAAACTCCACAACCAGAAACTCCGCAACTAGAAACTCCACAACTAGAAGTTCCACAACCAGAGACTCAACAACTAGAAACTCCACAACTAGAAACCCAGCAACTATAAACTCCACAACTAGAAACTCAACACCTACAAATTCTACAACTTGAAACACCACAATTAGAAACGCAACAACTAGAAACTCCACACCTAGAAACTCCGCAACTAGAAACTCCACAACTAGAAACTCCACAACTAGAAACTATGCAACTAGAAACTCCGCAACTAGAAACTCCACAGCTAGAACGTCCGCAACTAGAAACTCTGCAACTAGGAACTCTGCAACTAGAAACACCAATGCTAGAAACTCCACAACTAGAAACTCCACAACTAGAAACTCCACAACTAGAGACCACAACTAGAGACTCCGCAACTAGAAACTCCCCAGCTAGAAACTCCGCAACTAGAAACTCCGCAACTAGAAACTCCACAACTAGAGACTCCGCAACTATGAACTCCACAACTTGAAACTCTGCAACTCGAAACTCTGCAACTAGAAAATTCCTAACTAGAAACTACACAACTACAATCTCCACAACTCGAAACTCCGCAACTACAAAATCCACAACTAGAAACTCCACAACTGGGAACTCCGCAACTAGAAAATGTACAGCTAGAAACTCGAAAACTAAAAACTCCAACTAGAAACTCCACAACTAGAAACTCCGCAACTAGAAAACTCCGAAACTAGAAACTCCACGACTAGACACTCAAAACTTGAGACTCCGCAACGAGAGACTTCGCAACTAGAAACTCTGCAACTAGAAACTGCACAGCTAGGAACTTGCAACTCGAAACTCTGCAACTAAAACTCCGCAACTAGAAACTCCACAGCTAGAAACTCTACAACTAGAAACTCCACATCTAGAGACTCCACAACTAGAAACTCCATGACTAGAAACTCCACAATTAGAAACTCCACAGCTAGAAACTCCACAACTTCAGACTTTGCAACTAGAAACTCGGCAACTAGAAACTCAACAACTAGAAACTCCACAACTAGAAACATCACAACTAGAAACTCCACAACTTGAAACACCACAACTAGATACTCCGCAACTACAAATTCCACAACTAGAAACTCCACAACTAGAAACTCCATAAGTAGAAACTCCACAACTAGAAACTCCACAACTACAGACTCCACAACTAGAAACTCCACAGCTAGAGACTCCACAACTAGAAACTCCACAAATACGAACCCCACAACTACGAACACCACAACAAGAAACTCCACAACTAGAAACTCCACAACTTGAAACACCACAACTAGATACTCCGCAACTACAAATTCCACAACTAGAAACTCCACAACTAAACACTTCATAACTAGAAACTCCACAACTAGAAACTCCACAACTACAGACTTCACAACTAGAAACTCCATGCTAGAGACTCCACAACTAGAAACTCCACAAATACGAACCCCACAACTACGAACACCACAACTAGAAACTCCACAACTAGAAACTCCACAACTTGAGACTTCGCAACTAGAAACTCCACAACTAGAAACACCACAACTACAGACTCCACAAATAGAAATTCTACAACTAGAAACTCCGCAACTAGAAACTCCACAACTATAGACTCCATAACTTGAAACTCCACAACTAGAAACTCCACAACTACGAACCTCACAACCAGAAACTCCACAACTAGAAACTCCGCAACAAGAAACTCCACAGCTAGAAACTCCACAACTTGAGACTTCGAAACTAGAAACTCGGCAACTAGAAACTCCACAACTAGAAACTCCACAACTAGAAACTCCACAAATTGAAACGCCACAACGAGATACTCCACAACTACAAATTCCACAACTAGAAACTCCACAACTAAAAACTCCGCAACTAGAAACTCCGCAACTAGAAACTCCACAACTAGAGACTCCATAACTTGAAACACCACAACTAGATACTCCACAACTACAAATTCCACATCTAGAAACTCCAAATTTAGAAACTCTGCAACTTTAAACTCCACAACTAGACACTCTATAACTAGGAACTCCTCAACAAGAAACTCCACAACTACAGACTCCACAACTACAAACTCCACAACTAGAAACTCCACAACTAGAAACTCCACAACTAGAAACTCCACAACTAGAGACTCCAAAACTAGAGACTCCGCAACTAGAAACTCCACAGCTAGAAACTCCGCAACTAGAAATTCCGCAACTAGAAACTCCACCACTAGAGACTCCGCAACTATAAACTCCACAACTTGAAACTCTGCAACTCGAAATTCTGCAACTAGAAACTCCACAACTAGAAACTCCACAACTAGAAACTCCACAACTAGACACTTCGCAACTAGAAACTCCACAACTAGACACTCCAAAACTAGAAAACTCCGCAACTAGAAACTCCACCACTAGACACTCAAAACTTGAGAATCTGCAACGACAGAGCTCGCAACTAGAAACTCTGCAACTAGAAACTGCACAGCTAGAAACTTGCAACTCGAAACTCTGCAACTAAAACTCCGCAACTAGAAACTCCACAGCTAGAAACTTCACAACTAGAGACTCCACAACTACAAACTCCATGACTAGAAACTTCACAATTAGAAACTCCACAAGTAGAAACTCCACAACTTGAGACTTTGCAACTAGAAACTCGGCAACTAGAAACTCAACAACTAGAAACTCCACAACTAGGAACTTCACAACTAGAAACTCCACAACTTGAAACACCACAACTAGATACTCCGCAACTACAATATCCAACACTAGAAACTCCACAACAAGAAACTCCATAACTAGAAACTCCGCAACTAGAAACTCCACAACTACAGACTCCACAACTAGAAACTCCACAGCTAGAGACTCCACAACTAGAAACTCCACAACTAGAGACCCCAAAACTAGAGACTCCGCAACTAGAAACTACACAGCTAGAAACTCCGCAACTAGAAACTCCGCAACTAGAAACTCCACAACTAGAGACTCCGCAACTATAAACTCCACAACTTGAAACTCTGCAACTCGAAACTCTGCAACTACAAAATTCCCAACTAGAAACTACACAACTACAATCACCGCAACTCGAAACTCCGCAACTACAAAATCCACAACTAGAAACTCCACAACTGGGAACTCCGCAACTAGAAAATCTACAACTAGAAACTCGAAAACTAAAAAGTCCAACTAGAAACTGCACAACTAGAAACTCCACACATATAAATTCCACAACTTGAAACTCCACAACTAGAAACTCCACAACCAGGAACTCCGCAACTAGAAAATCTACAACTAGACTCTTCGCAACTTGAAACTCCATAACTAGAGACTTCACAACTAGAAAACTCCGCAACTAGAAACTCCACGACTAGACACTCCCCAACTTGAGACTCCGCAACTAGAAACTCTGCAACTAGAAACTCCGAAAGTAGAAACTCCACAACTTGAAACTCTGCAACTTGAAACTCTGCAACTAGTAAATGCCCTACTAGAAACTACACAACTAGAATCTCCGCAACTCGAAACTCCGCAACTACAAAATCCACAACTAGAAACTCCAAAACCGGGAACTTCGCAACTAGAAAATGTACAACTAGAAACTCGAAAACTTAGAACTCCAACTAGAAACTCCACAACTAGAAACTCCGCAACTAGAAACTCCACAACTAGAAACTCCACAACTAGACACTTCGCAACTAGAAACTCCACAACTAGACACTCCACAATATAAAACTCCGCAACTAGAAACTCCGCAACTTAAAACTCCACAACTAGAGATTCCATAACTAGGAACTCCACATCTAGAAACTCCACAACTACAGACTCCACAACTACAAACTTCGCAACTAGAAACTCCACAACCAGAAACTCCGCAACTAGAAACTCCACAACTAGAAGTTCCACAACCAGAGACTCAACGACTAGAAACTCCACAACTAGAAACCCAGCAACTATAAACTCCACAACTAGAAACTCAACACCTACAAATTCTACAACTTGAAACACCACAACTAGAAACGCAACAACTAGAAACTCCACACCTAGAAACTCCGCAACTAGAAACTCCACAACTAGAAACTCCACAACTAGAAACTATGCAACTAGAAACTCCGCAACTAGAAACTCCACAGCTAGAACGTCCGCAACTAGAAACTCTGCAACTAGGAACTCTGCAACTAGAAACACCAATGCTAGAAACTCCACAACTAGAAACTCCACAACTAGAAACTCCACAACTAGAGACCACAACTAGAGACTCCGCAACTAGAAACTCCCCAGCTAGAAACTCCGCAACTAGAAACTCCGCAACTAGAAACTCCACAACTAGAGACTCCGCAACTATGAACTCCACAACTTGAAACTCTGAAACTCGAAACTCTGCAACTAGAAAATTCCTAACTAGAAACTACACAACTACAATCTCCACAACTCGAAACTCCGCAACTACAAAATCCACAACTAGAAACTCCACAACTGGGAACTCCGCAACTAGAAAATGTACAGCTAGAAACTCGAAAACTAAAAACTCCAACTAGAAACTCCACAACTAGAAACTCCGCAACTAGAAAACTCCGCAACTAGAAACTCCACGACTAGACACTCAAAACTTGAGACTCCGCAACGAGAGACTTCGCAACTAGAAACTCTGCAACTAGAAACTGCACAGCTAGGAACTTGCAACTCGAAACTCTGCAACTAAAACTCCGCAACTAGAAACTCCACAGCTAGAAACTCCACAACTAGAAACTCCACAACTAGAGACTCCACAACTAGAAACTCCATGACTAGAAACTCCACAATTAGAAACTCAACAGCTAGAAACTCCACAACTTCAGACTTTGCAACTAGAAACTCGGCAACTAGAAACTCAACAACTAGAAACTCCACAACTAGAAACATCACAACTAGAAACTCCACAACTTGAAACACCACAACTAGATACTCCGCTACTACAAATTCCACAACTAGAAACTCAACAACTAGAAACTCCATAAGTAGAAACTCCACAACTAGAAACTCCACAACTACAGACTCCACAACTAGAAACTCCACAGCTAGAGACTCCACAACTAGAAACTCCACAAATACGAACCCCACAACTACGAACACCACAACAAGAAACTCCACAACTAGAAACTCCACAACTTGAAACACCACAACTAGATACTCCACAACTACAAATTCCACAACTAGAAACTTCACAACTAAACACTTCATAACTAGAAACTCCACAACTAGAAACTCCACAACTACCGACTTCACAACTAGAAACTCCATGCTAGAGACTCCACAACTAGAAACTCCACAAATACGAACCCCACAACTACGAACACAACAACTAGAAACTCCACAACTAGAAACTCCACAACTTGAGACTTCGCAACTAGAAACTCCACAACTAGAAACACCACAACTACAGACTCCACAACTAGAAACTCTACAACTAGAAACTCCGCAACTAGAAACTCCACAACTATAGACTCCATAACTTGAAACTCCACAACTAGAAACTCCACAACTACGAACCTCACAACCAGAAACTCCACAACTAGAAACTCCGCAACAAGAAACTCCACAGCAAGAAACTCCACAACTTGAGACTTTGAAACTAGAAACTCGGCAACTAGAAACTCCACAACTAGAAACTCCACAACTAGAAACTCCAAAAATTGAAATGCCACAACTAGATACTCCACAACTACAAATTCCACAACTAGAAACTCCACAACTAAAAACTCCGCAACTAGAAACTCCGCAACTAGAAACTCCACAACTAGAGACTCCATAACTTGAAACACCACAACTAGATATTCCACAACTACAAATTCCACATCTAGAAACTCCACAACTGGAAACTCCGCAACTAGAAACTCCAACGCTAGAAACTCCACAACTAGAAACTCCACAACTAGAAACTCCACAACTAGAGACTCCAAAACTAGAGACTCCGCAACTAGAAACTCCACAGCTAGAAACTCCGCAACTAGAAACTCCGCAACTAGAAACTCCAACACTAGAGACTCCGCAACTATAAACTCCACAACTTGAAACTCTGCAACTCGAAATTCTGCAACTAGAAACTCCACAACTAGAAACTCCACAACTAGAAACTCCACAACTAGACACTTCGCAACTAGAAACTCCACAACTAGACACTCCACAACTAGAAAACTCCGCAACTAGAAACTCCACCACTAGACACTCAAAACTTGAGACTCCGCAACGACAGAGCTCGCAACTAGAAACTCTGCAACTACAAACTGCACAGCTCGAAACTTGCAACTCGAAACTCTGCAACTAAAACTCCGCAACTAGAAACTCCACAGCTAGAAACTTCACAACCAGAGACTCCACAACTACAAACTCCATGACTAGAAACTTCACAATTAGAAACTCCACAAGTAGAAACTCCACAACTTGAGACTTTGCAACTAGAAACTCGGCAACTAGAAACTCAACAACTAGAAACTCCACAACTAGGAACTTCACAACTAGAAACTCCACAACTTGAAACACCACAACTAGATACTCCGCAACTACAATATCCAACACTAGAAACTCCACAACAAGAAACTCCATAACTAGAAACTCCGCAACTAGAAACTCCACAACTACAGACTCCACAACTAGAAACTCCACAGCTAGAGACTCCACAACTAGAAACTCTACAACTAGAAACTCCACAACAACGAACCTCACAACTAGAAACTCTACAAGTAGAAACTCCGCAACTAGAAACTCCACAGCTAGAAACTCCACAACTTGAGACTTTGCAACTAGAAACTCGGCAACTAGAAACTCCACAACTAGAAACTCCACAAATTGAAACACCACAACTAGATACTCCACAACTACAAATTCCACAACTTGGAAGTTCACAACTAGAAACTCCGCAACTAGAAACTCCACAACTTGAGACTCAACAACTTGAGACTTTGCAACTAGAAACTCGGCAACTAGAAACTCAACAACCAGAAACTCCACAACTAGAAACTTCACAACTAGAAACTCCACAACTTGAAACACCACAACTAGATACTCGGTAACTACAAATTCCACAACTAGAAACTCCACAACAAGAAACTCCATAACTAGAAACTCCGCAACTAGAAACTCCGCAACTAGAGACTCCATAACTAGGAACTCCACAACTAGAAACTCCAAAACTACAGACTCCACAACTACAGACTCCACACCTAGAAACTCCACAGCTAGAGACTCCACAACTAGAAACTCTACGACTAGAAACTCCACAACTACGAACCTCACAACTAGAAACTCTACAAGTAGAAACTCCACAACTTGGGACTTCGCAACTTTAAACTCCACAACTAGAAACTCCGCAACTAGAAACTCCACAGCTAAAAACTCCACAACTTGAGACTTTGCGACTAGAAACTCGGCAACTAGAAACTCCAACTAGAAACTCCACAAATTGAAACACCACAACTAGTTACTCCACAACTACAAATTCCACAACTTGAAAGTCCACAACTAGAAACTCCGCAACTAGAAACTCCATAACTTGAAACACCACAACTAGATACTCCACAGCTACAAATTCCACATCTAGAAACTGCAAATTTAGAAACTCCGCAACTAGAAACTCCGCAACTTTAAACTCCACAACTAGAGACTCCATAACTAGGAACTCCACATCTAGAAACTCCACAACTACAGACTCCACAACTACAAACTTCGCAACTAGAAACTCCACAACCAGAAACTCCGCAACTAGAAACTCCACAACTAGAAGTTATACAACCACAGACTCAACAACTAGAAACTCCACAACTAGAAACCCAGCAACTTGAAACACCACAACTAGAAACGCAACAACTAGAAACTCCGCACCTAGAAACTCCGAAACTAGAAACTCCACAACTAGAAACTCAACACCTACAAATTCTACAACTTGAAACACCACAACTAAAAACGCAACAACTAGAAACTCCACACCTAGAAACTTCGCAACTAGAAACTCCACAACTAGAAACTCCACAACTAGAAACTATGCAACTAGAAACTCCGCAACTAGAAACTCCACAGCTAGAACGTCCGCAACTAGAAACTCTGCAACTAGAAACTCCAACGCTAGAAACTCCACATAGGAACTCCACAACTAGAAACTCCACAACTAGAGACCACAACTAGAGACTCCGCAACGAGAAACTCCCCAGCTAGAAACTCCGCAACTAGAAACTCCGCAACTAGAAACTCCACAACTAGAGACTCCGCAACTATGAACTCAACAACTTGAAACTCTGCAACTCAAAACTCTGCATTTAGAAAATTCCCAACTAGAAACTCCACAACTAAAAACTCCGCCACTAGAAACTCCGCAACTAGAAACTACACAACTAGAGACTCCATAACTTGAAACACCACAACTAGATACTCCACAACTACAAATTCCACATCTAGAAACTCCAAATTTAGAAACTCCACAACTTTAAACTCCACAACTAGACACTCCATTACTAGGAACTCCTCAACAAGAAACTCCACAACTACAGACTCCACAACTACAAACTCCACAACTAGAAACTCCACAACTGGAAACTCCGCAACTAGAAACTCCACAACTAGAAATTCCACAACCAGAGACTCAACAACTTGAGACTCCACAACTAAAAACTACACAGCTAGAAACTCTACAACTTGAGACTTCGCAACTAGAAACTCGGCAACTAGAAACTCAACATCTAGAAACTCCACAACTAGAAACCCCACAACTTGAAACTCCACATCTAGAAACGCAACAACAAGAAACTCCACACCTAGAAACTCCGCAACTAGAAACTCCACAACTAGAAACTCCACAACTAGAAACTACGCAACTACGAACCTCACAACTAGAAACTCTACAAGTAGAAACTCCACAACTTGGGACTTCGCAACTTTAAACTCCACAACTAGAAACTCCGCAACTAGAAACTCCACAGCTAAAAACTCCACAACTTGAGACTTTCCAACTAGAAACTCGGCAACTAGAAACTCCAACTAGAAACTCCACAAATTAAAACACCACAACTAGTTACTCCACAACTACAAATTCCACAACTTGAAAGTCCACAACTAGAAACTCCGCAACTAGAAACTCCGCAACTAGAAACTCCACAACAAGAGACTCCATAACTTGAAACACCACAACTAGATACTCCACAGCTACAAATTCCACATCTAGAAACTGCAAATTTAGAAACTCCGCAACTAGAAACTCCGCAACTTTAAACTCCACAACTAGAGACTCCATAACTAGGAACTCCACATCTAGAAACTCCACAACTACAGACTCCACAACTACAAACTTCGCAACTAGAAACTCCACAACCAGAAACTCCGCAACTAGAAACTCCACAACTAGAAGTTCCACAACCACAGACTCAACAACTAGAAACTCCACAACTAGAAACCCAGCAACTAGAAACTCCACAACTAGAAACTCAACACCTACAAATTCTACAACTTGAAACACCACAACTAGAAACGCAACAACTAGAAACTCCACACCTAGAAACTCCGAAACTAGAAACTCCACAACTAGAAACTCAACACCTACAAATTCTACAACTTGAAACACCACTACTAAAAACGCAACAACTAGAAACTCCACACCTAGAAACTTCGCAACTAGAAACTCCACAACTAGAAACTCCACAACTAGAAACTATGCAACTAGAAACTCCGCAACTAGAAACTCCACAACTAGAAAACTCCGCAACTAGAAACTCCACCACTAGACACTCAAAACTTGAGACTCCGCAACGACAGAGCTCGCAACTAGAAACTCTGCAACTAGAAACTGCACAGCTAGAAACTTGCAACTCGAAACTCTGCAACTAAAACTCCGCAACTAGAAACTCCACAGCTAGAAACTCCACAACTAGAGACTCCACAACTACAAACTCCATGACTAGAAACTTCACAATTAGAAACTCCATAAGTAGAAACTCCACAACTTGAGACTTTGCAACTAGAAGCTCGGCAACTAGAAACTCAACAACTAGAAACTCCACAACTAGGAACTTCACAACTAGAAACTCCACAACTTGAAACACCACAACTAGATACTCCGCAACTACAATATCCAACACTAGAAACTCCAGAACAAGAAACTCCATAACTAGAAACTCCGCAACTAGAAACTCCACAACTACAGACTCCACAACTAGAAACTCCACAGCTAGAGACTCCACAACTAGAAACTCTACAACTAGAAACTCCACAACTACGAACCTCACAACTAGAAACTCTACAAGTAGAAACTCCGCAACTAGAAACTCCACAGCTAGAAACTCCACAACTTGAGACTTTGCAACTAGAAACTCGGCAACTAGAAACTCCACAACTAGAAACTCCACAAATTGAAACACCACAACTAGATACTCCGCAACTAGAAACTCCACAGCTAGAACGTCCGCAACTAGAAACTCTGCAACTAGGAACTCTGCAACTAGAAACTCCAACGCTAGAAACTCCACAACTAGAAACTCCACAACTAGAAACTCCTCAACTAGAGACCACAACTAGAGACTCCGCAACTAGAAACTCCCCAGCTAGAAACTCCGCAACTAGAAACTCCGCAACTAGAAACTCCCCAACTAGAGACTCCATAACTTGAAAAACCACAACTAGATACTCCACAGCTACAAATTCCACATCTAGAAACTCCAAATTTAGTAACTCCGCAATTAGAAACTCCGCAACTTTAAACTCCACAACTAGACACTCCATAACTAGGAACTCCACAACAAGAAACTCCACAACTACAGACTCCACAACTACAAACTCCACAACTAGAAACTCCACAACTGGAAACTCCGCAACTAGAAACTCCGCAACTAGAAACTCTACAACAAAAATTCCACAACCGGAGACTCAACAACTTGAGACTTCGCACCTAGAAACTCGGCAACTAGAAACTCAACAACTAGAAACTCCACAACTAGAAACTCCACAACTAGAAACTCCACAACTTGAAACACCACAACTAGATACTCCACAACTACAAATTTCACAACAAGAAACTCCAAATTTAGAAACCCCGCAACTAGAAACTCCGCAACTTAAAACTCCACAACTAGAGACTCCATAACTAGGAACTCCACATCTAGAAACTCCACAACTACAGACTCCACAACTACAAACTTCGCAACTAGAAACTCCACAACCAGAAACTCCGCAACTAGAAACTCCACAACTAGAAGTTCCACAACTAGAGACTCAACAACTAGAAACTCCACAACTAGAAACCCAGCAACTATAAACTCCACAACTAGAAACTCAACACCTACAAATTCTACAACTTGAAACACCACAACTAGAAACGCAACAACTAGAAACTCCACACCTAGAAACTCCGCAACTAAAAACTCCACAACTAGAAACTCCACAACTAGAAACTATGCAACTAGAAACTCCGCAACTAGAAACTCCACAGCTAGAACGTCCGCAACTAGAAACTCTGCAACTAGAAACACCAATGCTAGAAACTCCACAACTAGAAACTCCACAACTAGAAACTCCACAACTAGAGACCACAACTAGAGACTCCGCAACTAGAAACTCCCCAGCTAGAAACTCCGCAACTAGAAACTCCGCAACTAGAAACTCCACAACTAGAGACTCCGCAACTATGAACTCCACAACTTGAAACTCTGCAACTCGAAACTCTGCAACTAGAAAATTCCTAACTAGAAACTACACAACTACAATCTCCACAACTCGAAACTCCGCAACTACAAAATCCACAACTAGAAACTCCACAACTGGGAACTCCGCAACTAGAAAATGTACAGCTAGAAACTCGAAAACTAAAAACTCCAACTAGAAACTCCACAACTACAGACTCCACAACTAGAAACTCCACAGCTAGAGACTCCACAACTAGAAACTCCACAAATACGAACCCCACAACTACGAACACCACAACAAGAAACTCCACAACTAGAAACTCCACAACTTGAAACACCACAACTAGATACTCCACAACTACAAATTCCACAACTAGAAACTTCACAACTAAACACTTCATAACTAGAAACTCCACAACTAGAAACTCCACAACTACCGACTTCACAACTAGAAACTCCATGCTAGAGACTCCACAACTAGAAACTCCACAAATACGAACCCCACAACTACGAACACAACAACTAGAAACTCCACAACTAGAAACTCCACAACTTGAGACTTCGCAACTAGAAACTCCACAACTAGAAACACCACAACTACAGACTCCACAACTAGAAACTCTACAACTAGAAACTCCGCAACTAGAAACTCCACAACTATAGACTCCATAACTTGAAACTCCACAACTAGAAACTCCACAACTACGAACCTCACAACCAGAAACTCCACAACTAGAAACTCCGCAACAAGAAACTCCACAGCAAGAAACTCCACAACTTGAGACTTTGAAACTAGAAACTCGGCAACTAGAAACTCCACAACTAGAAACTCCAAAAATTGAAATGCCACAACTAGATACTCCACAACTACAAATTCCACAACTAGAAACTCCACAACTAAAAACTCCGCAACTAGAAACTCCGCAACTAGAAACTCCACAACTAGAGACTCCATAACTTGAAACACCACAACTAGATATTCCACAACTACAAATTCCACATCTAGAAACTCCAAATTTAGAAACTCTGCAACTTTAAACTCCACAACTAGACACTCTATAACTAGGAACTCCTCAACAAGAAACTCCACAACTACAGACTCCACAACTACAAACTCCACAACTAGAAACTCCACAACTGGAAACTCCGCAACTAGAAACTCCAACGCTAGAAACTCCACAACTAGAAACTCCACAACTAGAAACTCCACAACTAGAGACTCCAAAACTAGAGACTCCGCAACTAGAAACTCCACAGCTAGAAACTCCGCAACTAGAAACTCCGCAACTAGAAACTCCAACACTAGAGACTCCGCAACTATAAACTCCACAACTTGAAACTCTGCAACTCGAAATTCTGCAACTAGAAACTCCACAACTAGAAACTCCACAACTAGAAACTCCACAACTAGACACTTCGCAACTAGAAACTCCACAACTAGACACTCCACAACTAGAAAACTCCGCAACTAGAAACTCCACCACTAGACACTCAAAACTTGAGACTCCGCAACGACAGAGCTCGCAACTAGAAACTCTGCAACTACAAACTGCACAGCTCGAAACTTGCAACTCGAAACTCTGCAACTAAAACTCCGCAACTAGAAACTCCACAGCTAGAAACTTCACAACCAGAGACTCCACAACTACAAACTCCATGACTAGAAACTTCACAATTAGAAACTCCACAAGTAGAAACTCCACAACTTGAGACTTTGCAACTAGAAACTCGGCAACTAGAAACTCAACAACTAGAAACTCCACAACTAGGAACTTCACAACTAGAAACTCCACAACTTGAAACACCACAACTAGATACTCCGCAACTACAATATCCAACACTAGAAACTCCACAACAAGAAACTCCATAACTAGAAACTCCGCAACTAGAAACTCCACAACTACAGACTCCACAACTAGAAACTCCACAGCTAGAGACTCCACAACTAGAAACTCTACAACTAGAAACTCCACAACAACGAACCTCACAACTAGAAACTCTACAAGTAGAAACTCCGCAACTAGAAACTCCACAGCTAGAAACTCCACAACTTGAGACTTTGCAACTAGAAACTCGGCAACTAGAAACTCCACAACTAGAAACTCCACAAATTGAAACACCACAACTAGATACTCCACAACTACAAATTCCACAACTTGGAAGTTCACAACTAGAAACTCCGCAACTAGAAACTCCACAACTTGAGACTCCACAACTTGAGACTTTGCAACTAGAAACTCGGCAACTAGAAACTCAACAACCAGAAACTCCACAACTAGAAACTTCACAACTAGAAACTCCACAACTTGAAACACCACAACTAGATACTCGGTAACTACAAATTCCACAACTAGAAACTCCACAACAAGAAACTCCATAACTAGAAACTCCGCAACTAGAAACTCCGCAACTAGAGACTCCATAACTAGGAACTCCACAACTAGAAACTCCAAAACTACAGACTCCACAACTACAGACTCCACACCTAGAAACTCCACAGCTAGAGACTCCACAACTAGAAACTCTACGACTAGAAACTCCACAACTACGAACCTCACAACTAGAAACTCTACAAGTAGAAACTCCACAACTTGGGACTTCGCAACTTTAAACTCCACAACTAGAAACTCCGCAACTAGAAACTCCACAGCTAAAAACTCCACAACTTGAGACTTTGCGACTAGAAACTCGGCAACTAGAAACTCCAACTAGAAACTCCACAAATTGAAACACCACAACTAGTTACTCCACAACTACAAATTCCACAACTTGAAAGTCCACAACTAGAAACTCCGCAACTAGAAACTCCATAACTTGAAACACCACAACTAGATACTCCACAGCTACAAATTCCACATCTAGAAACTGCAAATTTAGAAACTCCGCAACTAGAAACTCCGCAACTTTAAACTCCACAACTAGAGACTCCATAACTAGGAACTCCACATCTAGAAACTCCACAACTACAGACTCCACAACTACAAACTTCGCAACTAGAAACTCCACAACCAGAAACTCCGCAACTAGAAACTCCACAACTAGAAGTTATACAACCACAGACTCAACAACTAGAAACTCCACAACTAGAAACCCAGCAACTTGAAACACCACAACTAGAAACGCAACAACTAGAAACTCCGCACCTAGAAACTCCGAAACTAGAAACTCCACAACTAGAAACTCAACACCTACAAATTCTACAACTTGAAACACCACAACTAAAAACGCAACAACTAGAAACTCCACACCTAGAAACTTCGCAACTAGAAACTCCACAACTAGAAACTCCACAACTAGAAACTATGCAACTAGAAACTCCGCAACTAGAAACTCCACAGCTAGAACGTCCGCAACTAGAAACTCTGCAACTAGAAACTCCAACGCTAGAAACTCCACATAGGAACTCCACAACTAGAAACTCCACAACTAGAGACCACAACTAGAGACTCCGCAACGAGAAACTCCCCAGCTAGAAACTCCGCAACTAGAAACTCCGCAACTAGAAACTCCACAACTAGAGACTCCGCAACTATGAACTCAACAACTTGAAACTCTGCAACTCAAAACTCTGCATTTAGAAAATTCCCAACTAGAAACTCCACAACTAAAAACTCCGCCACTAGAAACTCCGCAACTAGAAACTACACAACTAGAGACTCCATAACTTGAAACACCACAACTAGATACTCCACAACTACAAATTCCACATCTAGAAACTCCAAATTTAGAAACTCCACAACTTTAAACTCCACAACTAGACACTCCATTACTAGGAACTCCTCAACAAGAAACTCCACAACTACAGACTCCACAACTACAAACTCCACAACTAGAAACTCCACAACTGGAAACTCCGCAACTAGAAACTCCACAACTAGAAATTCCACAACCAGAGACTCAACAACTTGAGACTCCACAACTAAAAACTACACAGCTAGAAACTCTACAACTTGAGACTTCGCAACTAGAAACTCGGCAACTAGAAACTCAACATCTAGAAACTCCACAACTAGAAACCCCACAACTTGAAACTCCACATCTAGAAACGCAACAACAAGAAACTCCACACCTAGAAACTCCGCAACTAGAAACTCCACAACTAGAAACTCCACAACTAGAAACTACGCAACTACGAACCTCACAACTAGAAACTCTACAAGTAGAAACTCCACAACTTGGGACTTCGCAACTTTAAACTCCACAACTAGAAACTCCGCAACTAGAAACTCCACAGCTAAAAACTCCACAACTTGAGACTTTCCAACTAGAAACTCGGCAACTAGAAACTCCAACTAGAAACTCCACAAATTAAAACACCACAACTAGTTACTCCACAACTACAAATTCCACAACTTGAAAGTCCACAACTAGAAACTCCGCAACTAGAAACTCCGCAACTAGAAACTCCACAACAAGAGACTCCATAACTTGAAACACCACAACCAGATACTCCACAGCTACAAATTCCACATCTAGAAACTGCAAATTTAGAAACTCCGCAACTTTAAACTCCACACTTAGAGACTCCATAACTAGGAACTCCACATCTAGAAACTCCACAACTACAGACTCCACAACTACAAACTTCGCAACTAGAAACTCCACAACCAGAAACTCCGCAACTAGAAACTCCACAACTAGAAGTTCCACAACCACAGACTCAACAACTAGAAACTCCACAACTAGAAACCCAGCAACTAGAAACTCCACAACTAGAAACTCAACACCTACAAATTCTACAACTTGAAACACCACAACTAGAAACGCAACAACTAGAAACTCCACACCTAGAAACTCCGAAACTAGAAACTCCACAACTAGAAACTCAACACCTACAAATTCTACAACTTGAAACACCACTACTAAAAACGCAACAACTAGAAACTCCACACCTAGAAACTTCGCAACTAGAAACTCCACAACTAGAAACTCCACAACTAGAAACTATGCAACTAGAAACTCCGCAACTAGAAACTCCACAACTAGAAAACTCCGCAACTAGAAACTCCACCACTAGACACTCAAAACTTGAGACTCCGCAACGACAGAGCTCGCAACTAGAAACTCTGCAACTAGAAACTGCACAGCTAGAAACTTGCAACTCGAAACTCTGCAACTAAAACTCCGCAACTAGAAACTCCACAGCTAGAAACTCCACAACTAGAGACTCCACAACTACAAACTCCATGACTAGAAACTTCACAATTAGAAACTCCATAAGTAGAAACTCCACAACTTGAGACTTTGCAACTAGAAGCTCGGCAACTAGAAACTCAACAACTAGAAACTCCACAACTAGGAACTTCACAACTAGAAACTCCACAACTTGAAACACCACAACTAGATACTCCGCAACTACAATATCCAACACTAGAAACTCCAGAACAAGAAACTCCATAACTAGAAACTCCGCAACTAGAAACTCCACAACTACAGACTCCACAACTAGAAACTCCACAGCTAGAGACTCCACAACTAGAAACTCTACAACTAGAAACTCCACAACTACGAACCTCACAACTAGAAACTCTACAAGTAGAAACTCCGCAACTAGAAACTCCACAGCTAGAAACTCCACAACTTGAGACTTTGCAACTAGAAACTCGGCAACTAGAAACTCCACAACTAGAAACTCCACAAATTGAAACACCACAACTAGATACTCCGCAACTAGAAACTCCACAGCTAGAACGTCCGCAACTAGAAACTCTGCAACTAGGAACTCTGCAACTAGAAACTCCAACGCTAGAAACTCCACAACTAGAAACTCCACAACTAGAAACTCCTCAACTAGAGACCACAACTAGAGACTCCGCAACTAGAAACTCCCCAGCTAGAAACTCCGCAACTAGAAACTCCGCAACTAGAAACTCCCCAACTAGAGACTCCATAACTTGAAAAACCACAACTAGATACTCCACAGCTACAAATTCCACATCTAGAAACTCCAAATTTAGTAACTCCGCAATTAGAAACTCCGCAACTTTAAACTCCACAACTAGACACTCCATAACTAGGAACTCCACAACAAGAAACTCCACAACTACAGACTCCACAACTACAAACTCCACAACTAGAAACTCCACAACTGGAAACTCCGCAACTAGAAACTCCGCAACTAGAAACTCTACAACAAAAATTCCACAACCGGAGACTCAACAACTTGAGACTTCGCACCTAGAAACTCGGCAACTAGAAACTCAACAACTAGAAACTCCACAACTAGAAACTCCACAACTAGAAACTCCACAACTTGAAACACCACAACTAGATACTCCACAACTACAAATTTCACAACAAGAAACTCCAAATTTAGAAACCCCGCAACTAGAAACTCCGCAACTTAAAACTCCACAACTAGAGACTCCATAACTAGGAACTCCACATCTAGAAACTCCACAACTACAGACTCCACAACTACAAACTTCGCAACTAGAAACTCCACAACCAGAAACTCCGCAACTAGAAACTCCACAACTAGAAGTTCCACAACTAGAGACTCAACAACTAGAAACTCCACAACTAGAAACCCAGCAACTATAAACTCCACAACTAGAAACTCAACACCTACAAATTCTACAACTTGAAACACCACAACTAGAAACGCAACAACTAGAAACTCCACACCTAGAAACTCCGCAACTAAAAACTCCACAACTAGAAACTCCACAACTAGAAACTATGCAACTAGAAACTCCGCAACTAGAAACTCCACAGCTAGAACGTCCGCAACTAGAAACTCTGCAACTAGAAACACCAATGCTAGAAACTCCACAACTAGAAACTCCACAACTAGAAACTCCACAACTAGAGACCACAACTAGAGACTCCGCAACTAGAAACTCCCCAGCTAGAAACTCCGCAACTAGAAACTCCGCAACTAGAAACTCCACAACTAGAGACTCCGCAACTATGAACTCCACAACTTGAAACTCTGCAACTCGAAACTCTGCAACTAGAAAATTCCTAACTAGAAACTACACAACTACAATCTCCACAACTCGAAACTCCGCAACTACAAAATCCACAACTAGAAACTCCACAACTGGGAACTCCGCAACTAGAAAATGTACAGCTAGAAACTCGAAAACTAAAAACTCCAACTAGAAACTCCACAACTAGAAACTCCGCAACTAGAAAACTCCGCAACTAGAAACTCCACGACTAGACACTCAAAACTTGAGACTCCGCAACGAGAGACTTCGCAACTAGAAACTCTGCAACTAGAAACTGCACAGCTAGGAACTTGCAACTCGAAACTCTGCAACTAAAACTCCGCAACTAGAAACTCCACAGCTAGAAACTCCACAACTAGAAACTGCACAACTAGAGACTCCACAACTAGAAACTCCATGACTAGAAACTCCACAATTAGAAACTCCACAGCTAGAAACTCCACAACTTCAGACTTTGCAACTAGAAACTCGGCAACTAGAAACTCAACAACTAGAAACTCCACAACTAGAAACATCACAACTAGAAACACCACAACTTGAAACACCACAACTAGATACTCCGCAACTACAAATTCCACAACTAGAAACTCCACAACTAGAAACTCCATAAGTAGAAACTCCACAACTAGAAACTCCACAACTACAGACTCCACAACTATAAACTCCACAGCTAGAGACTCCACAACTAGAAACTCCACAAATACGAACCCCACAACTACGAACACCACAACAAGAAACACCACAACTAGATACTCCGCAACTACAAATTCCACAACTAGAAACTCCACAACTAAACACTTCATAACTAGAAACTCCACAACTGGAAACTCCACAGCTACAGACTTCACAACTAGAAACTCCATGCTAGAGACTCCACAACTAGAAACTCCACAAATACGAACCCCACAACTATGAACACCACAACTAGAAACTCCACAACTAGAAACTCCACAACTTGAGACTTCGCAACTAGAAACTCCACAACTAGAAACACCACAACTACAGACTCCACAAATAGAAACTCTACAACTAGAAACTCCGCAACTAGAAACTCCACAACTATAGACTCCATAACTTGAAACTCCACAACTAGAAACTCCACAACTACAAACCTCACAACCAGAAACTCCACAACTAGAAACTCCGCAACAAGAAACTCCACAGCTAGAAACTCCACAACTTGAGACTTCGAAACTAGAAACTCGGCAACTAGAAACTCCACAACTAGAAACTCCACAACTAGAAACTCCACAAATTGAAACGCCACAACTAGATACTCCACAGCTACAAATTCCACAACTAGAAACTCCACAACTAAAAACTCCGCAACTAGAAACTCCGCAACTAGAAACTCCACAACTAGAGACTCCATAACTTGAAACACCACAACTAGATACTCCACAACTACAAATTCCACATCTAGAAACTCCAAATTTAGAAACTCTGCAACTTTAAACTCCACAACTAGACACTCTATAACTAGGAACTCCTCAACAAGAAACTCTACAACTACAGACTCCACAACTACAAACTCCACAACTAGAAACTCCACAACTGGAAACTCCGCAACTAGAAACTCCAACGCTAGAAACTCCACAACTAGAAACTCCACAACTAGAAACTCCACAACTAGAGACTCCAAAACTAGAGACTCCGCAACTAGAAACTCCACAGCTAGAAACTCCGCAACTAGAAACTCCGCAACTAGAAACTCCACCACTAGAGACTCCGCAACTATAAACTCCACAACTTGAAACTCTGCAACTCGAAATTCTGCAACTAGAAACTCCACAACTAGAAACTCCACAACTAGAAACTCCACAACTAGACACTTCGCAACTAGAAACTCCACAACTAGACACTCCATAACTAGAAAACTCCGCAACTAGAAACTCCACCACTAGACACTCAAAACTTGAGACTCTGCAACGACAGAGCTCGCAACTAGAAACTCTGCAACTAGAAACTGCACAGCTAGAAACTTGCAACTCGAAACTCTGCAACTAAAACTCCGCAACTAGAAACTCCACAGCTAGAAACTTCACAACTAGAGACTCCACAACTACAAACTCCATGACTAGAAACTTCACAATTAGAAACTCCACAAGTAGAAACTCCACAACTTGAGACTTTGCAACTAGAAACTCGGCAACTAGAAACTCAACAACTAGAAACTCCACAACTAGGAACTTCACAACTAGAAACTCCACAACTTGAAACACCACAACTAGATACTCCGCAACTACAATATCCAACACTAGAAACTCCACAACAAGAAACTCCATAACTAGAAACTCCGCAACTAGAAACTCCACAACTACAGACTCCACAACTAGAAACTCCACAGCTAGAGACTCCACAACTAGAAACTCTACAACTAGAAACTCCACAACTACGAACCTCACAACTAGAAACTCTACAAGTAGAAACTCCGCAACTAGAAACTCCACAGCTAGAAACTCCACAACTTGAGACTTTGCAACTAGAAACTCGGCAACTAGAAACTCCACAACTAGAAACTCCACAAATTGAAACACCACAACTAGATACTCCACAACTACAAATTCCACAACTTGGAAGTCCACAACTAGAAACTACGCAACTAGAAACTCCGCAACTAGAAACTCCACAACTAGAAACTCCACAAATAGACACTTCGCAACTAGAAACTCCACAACTAGACACTCCACAACTAGAAAACTCCGCAACTAGAAACTCCAAGACTAGACACTCCACAACTTGAGACTCCACAACTTGAGACTTTGCAACTAGAAACTCGGCAACTAGAAACTCAACAACCAGAAACTCCACAACTAGAAACTTCACAACTAGAAACTCCACAACTTGAAACACCTTAACTAGATACTCCGTAACTACAAATTCCACAACTAGAAACTCCACAACAAGAAACTCCATAACTAGAAACTCCGCAACTAGAAACTCCGCAACTAGAGACTCCATAACTAGGAACTCCACAACTAGAAACTCCAAAACTACAGACTCCACAACTACAGACTCCACACCTAGAAACTCCACAGCTAGAGACTCCACAACTAGAAACTCTACAACTAGAAACTCCACAACTACGAACCTCACAACTAGAAACTCTACAAGTAGAAACTCCACAACTTGGGACTTCGCAACTTTAAACTCCACAACTTGGGACTTCGCAACTAGAAACTCCACAGCTAAAAACTCCACAACTTGAGACTTTGCAACTAGAAACTCGGCAACTAGAAACTCCAACTAGAAACTCCACAAATTAAAACACCACAACTAGTTACTCCACAACTACAAATTCCACAACTTGAAAATCCACAACTAGAAACTCCGCAACTAGAAACTCCGCAACTAGAAACTCCACAACAAGAGACTCCATAACTTGAAACACCACAACTAGATACTCCACAGCTACAAATTCCACATCTAGAAACTGCAAATTTAGAAACTCCGCAACTAGAAACTCCGCAACTTTAAACTCCACAACTAGAGACTCCATAACTAGGAACTCCACATCTAGAAACTCCACAACTACAGACTCCACAACTACAAACTTCGCAACTAGAAACTCCACAACCAGAAACTCCGCAACTAGAAACTCCACAACTAGAAGTTCCACAACCACAGACTCAACAACTAGAAACTCCACAACTAGAAACCCAGCAACTAGAAACTCCACAACTAGAAACTCAACACCTACAAATTCTACAACTTGAAACACCACAACTAGAAACGCAACAACTAGAAACTCCACACCTAGAAACTCCGAAACTAGAAACTCCACAACTAGAAACTCAACACCTACAAATTCTACAACTTGAAACACCACAACTAAAAACGCAACAACTAGAAACTCCACACCTAGAAACTTCGCAACTAGAAACTCCACAACTAGAAACTCCACAACTAGAAACTATGCAACTAGAAACTCCGCAACTAGAAACTCCACAGCTAGAACGTCCGCAACTAGAAACTCTGCAACTAGAAACTCCAACGCTAGAAACTCCACATAGGAACTCCACAACTAGAAACTCCACAACTAGAGACCACAACTAGAGACTCCGCAACGAGAAACTCCCCAGCTAGAAACTCCGCAACTAGAAACTCCGCAACTAGAAACTCCACAACTAGAGACTCCGCAACTATGAACTCAACAACTTGAAACTCTGCAACTCAAAACTCTGCAACTAGAAAATTCCCAACTAGAAACTCCACAACTAAAAACTCCGCCACTAGAAACTCCGCAACTAGAAACTCCACAACTAGAGACTCCATAACTTGAAACACCACAACTAGATACTCCACAACTACAAATTCCACATCTAGAAACTCCAAATTTAGAAACTCCACAACTTTAAACTCCACAACTAGACACTCCATAACTAGGAACTCCTCAACAAGAAACTCCACAACTACAGACTCCACAACTACAAACTCCACAACTAGAAACTCCACAACTGGAAACTCCGCAACTAGAAACTCCACAACTAGAAATTCCACAACCAGAGACTCAACAACTTGAGACTCCACAACTAAAAACTACACAGCTAGAAACTCTACAACTTGAGACTTCGCAACTAGAAACTCGGCAACTAGAAACTCAACATCTAGAAACTCCACAACTAGAAACCCCACAACTTGAAACTCCACATCTAGAAACGCAACAACAAGAAACTCCACACCTAGAAACTCCGCAACTAGAAACTCCACAACTAGAAACTCCACAACTAGAAACTACGCAACTAGAAACTCTGCGACTAGAAACTCCAAAGCTAGAACGTCCGCAACTAGAAACTCTGCAACTAGAATCTCCGCAACTAGAAACACCACAACTAGAGACCCCAAAACTAGAGACTCCGCAACTAGAAACTACACAGCTAGAAACTCCGCAACTAGAAACTCCGCAACTAGAAACTCCACAACTAGAGACTCCGCAACTATAAACTCCACAACTTGAAACTCTGCAACTCGAAACTCTGCAACTACAAAATTCCCAACTAGAAACTACACAACTACAATCACCGCAACTCGAAACTCCGCAACTACAAAATCCACAACTAGAAACTCCACAACTGGGAACTCCGCAACTAGAAAATCTACAACTAGAAACTCGAAAACTAAAAAGTCCAACTAGAAACTGCACAACTAGAAACTCCACACATATAAATTCCACAACTTAAAGCTCCACAACTAGAAACTCCACAACCAGGAACTCCGACACTAGAAAATCTACAACTAGACTCTTCGCAACTAGAAACTCCATAACTAGAGACTTCACAACTAGAAAACTCCGCAACTAGAAACTCCACGACTAGACACTCCCCAACTTCAGACTCCGCAACTAGAAACTCTGCAACTAGAAACTCCGAAAGTAGAAACTCCACAACTTCAAACTCTGCAACTTGAAACTCTGCAACTAGTAAATGCCCTACTAGAAACTACACAACTAAAATCTCCGCAACTCGAAACTCCGCAACTACAAAATCCACAACTAGAAACTCCAAAACCGGGAACTTCGCAACTAGAAAATGTACAACTAGAAACTCGAAAACTTAGAACTCCAACTAGAAACTCCACAACTAGAAACTCCGCAACTAGAAACTCCACAACTAGAAACTCCACAACTAGACACTTCGCAACTAGAAACTCCACAACTAGACACTCCACAATATAAAACTCCGCAACTAGAAACTCCGCAACTTAAAACTCCACAACTAGAGACTCCATAACTAGGAACTCCACATCTAGAAACTCCACAACTACAGACTCCACAACTACAAACTTCGCAACTAGAAACTCCACAACCGGGAACTTCGCAACTAGAAAATGTACAACTAGAAACTCGAAAACTTAGAACTCCAACTAGAAACTCCACAACTAGAAACTCCGCAACTAGAAACTCCACAACTAGAAACTCCACAACTAGACACTTCGCAACTAGAAACTCCACAACTAGACACTCCACAATATAAAACTCCGCAACTAGAAACTCCGCAACTTAAAACTCCACAACTAGAGACTCCATAACTAGGAACTCCACATCTAGAAACTCCACAACTACAGACTCCACAACTACAAACTTCGCAACTAGAAACTCCACAACCAGAAACTCCGCAACTAGAAACTCCACAACTAGAAGTTCCACAACCAGAGACTCAACGACTAGAAACTCCACAACTAGAAACCCAGCAACTATAAACTCCACAACTAGAAACTCAACACCTACAAATTCTACAACTTGAAACACCACAACTAGAAACGCAACAACTAGAAACTCCACACCTAGAAACTCCGCAACTAGAAACTCCACAACTAGAAACTCCACAACTAGAAACTATGCAACTAGAAACTCCGCAACTAGAAACTCCACAGCTAGAACGTCCGCAACTAGAAACTCTGCAACTAGGAACTCTGCAACTAGAAACACCAATGCTAGAAACTCCACAACTAGAAACTCCACAACTAGAAACTCCACAACTAGAGACCACAACTAGAGACTCCGCAACTAGAAACTCCCCAGCTAGAAACTCCGCAACTAGAAACTCCGCAACTAGAAACTCCACAACTAGAGACTCCGCAACTATGAACTCCACAACTTGAAACTCTGCAACTCGAAACTCTGCAACTAGAAAATTCCTAACTAGAAACTACACAACTACAATCTCCACAACTCGAAACTCCGCAACTACAAAATCCACAACTAGAAACTCCACAACTGGGAACTCCGCAACTAGAAAATGTACAGCTAGAAACTCGAAAACTAAAAACTCCAACTAGAAACTCCACAACTAGAAACTCCGCAACTAGAAAACTCCGAAACTAGAAACTCCACGACTAGACACTCAAAACTTGAGACTCCGCAACGAGAGACTTCGCAACTAGAAACTCTGCAACTAGAAACTGCACAGCTAGGAACTTGCAACTCGAAACTCTGCAACTAAAACTCCGCAACTAGAAACTCCACAGCTAGAAACTCTACAACTAGAAACTCCACATCTAGAGACTCCACAACTAGAAACTCCATGACTAGAAACTCCACAATTAGAAACTCCACAGCTAGAAACTCCACAACTTCAGACTTTGCAACTAGAAACTCGGCAACTAGAAACTCAACAACTAGAAACTCCACAACTAGAAACATCACAACTAGAAACTCCACAACTTGAAACACCACAACTAGATACTCCCCAACTACAAATTCCACAACTAGAAACTCCACAACTAGAAACTCCACAACTACAGACTCCACAACTAGAAACTCCACAGCTAGAGACTCCACAACTAGAAACTCCACAAATACGAACCCCACAACTACGAACACCACAACAAGAAACTCCACAACTAGAAACTCCACAACTTGAAACACCACAACTAGATACTCCGCAACTACAAATTCCACAACTAGAAACTCCACAACTAAACACTTCATAACTAGAAACTCCACAACTAGAAACTCCACAACTACAGACTTCACAACTAGAAACTCCATGCTAGAGACTCCACAACTAGAAACTCCACAAATACGAACCCCACAACTACGAACACCACAACTAGAAACTCCACAACTAGAAACTCCACAACTTGAGACTTCGCAACTAGAAACTCCACAACTAGAAACACCACAACTACAGACTCCACAAATAGAAATTCTACAACTAGAAACTCCGCAACTAGAAACTCCACAACTATAGACTCCATAACTTGAAACTCCACAACTAGAAACTCCACAACTACGAACCTCACAACCAGAAACTCCACAACTAGAAACTCCACAACTTGAAACACCACAACTAGATACTCCGCAACTACAAATTCCACAACTAGAAACTCCACAACTAAACACTTCATAACTAGAAACTCCACAACTAGAAACTCCACAACTACAGACTTCACAACTAGAAACTCCATGCTAGAGACTCCACAACTAGAAACTCCACAAATACGAACCCCACAACTACGAACACCACAACTAGAAACTCCACAACTAGAAACTCCACAACTTGAGACTTCGCAACTAGAAACTCCACAACTAGAAACACCACAACTACAGACTCCACAAATAGAAATTCTACAACTAGAAACTCCGCAACTAGAAACTCCACAACTATAGACTCCATAACTTGAAACTCCACAACTAGAAACTCCACAACTACGAACCTCACAACCAGAAACTCCACAACTAGAAACTCCGCAACAAGAAACTCCACAGCTAGAAACTCCACAACTTGAGACTTCGAAACTAGAAACTCGGCAACTAGAAACTCCACAACTAGAAACTCCACAACTAGAAACTCCACAAATTGAAACGCCACAACGAGATACTCCACAACTACAAATTCCACAACTAGAAACTCCACAACTAAAAACTCCGCAACTAGAAACTCCGCAACTAGAAACTCCACAACTAGAGACTCCATAACTTGAAACACCACAACTAGATACTCCACAACTACAAATTCCACATCTAGAAACTCCAAATTTAGAAACTCTGCAACTTTAAACTCCACAACTAGACACTCTATAACTAGGAACTCCTCAACAAGAAACTCCACAACTACAGACTCCACAACTACAAACTCCACAACTAGAAACTCCACAACTAGAAACTCCACAACTAGAAACTCCACAACTAGAGACTCCAAAACTAGAGACTCCGCAACTAGAAACTCCACAGCTAGAAACTCCGCAACTAGAAATTCCGCAACTAGAAACTCCACCACTAGAGACTCCGCAACTATAAACTCCACAACTTGAAACTCTGCAACTCGAAATTCTGCAACTAGAAACTCCACAACTAGAAACTCCACAACTAGAAACTCCACAACTAGACACTTCGCAACTAGAAACTCCACAACTAGACACTCCACAACTAGAAAACTCCGCAACTAGAAACTCCACCACTAGACACTCAAAACTTGAGAATCTGCAACGACAGAGCTCGCAACTAGAAACTCTGCAACTAGAAACTGCACAGCTAGAAACTTGCAACTCGAAACTCTGCAACTAAAACTCCGCAACTAGAAACTCCACAGCTAGAAACTTCACAACTAGAGACTCCACAACTACAAACTCCATGACTAGAAACTTCACAATTAGAAACTCCACAAGTAGAAACTCCACAACTTGAGACTTTGCAACTAGAAACTCGGCAACTAGAAACTCAACAACTAGAAACTCCACAACTAGGAACTTCACAACTAGAAACTCCACAACTTGAAACACCACAACTAGATACTCCGCAACTACAATATCCAACACTAGAAACTCCACAACAAGAAACTCCATAACTAGAAACTCCGCAACTAGAAACTCCACAACTACAGACTCCACAACTAGAAACTCCACAGCTAGAGACTCCACAACTAGAAACTCCACAACTAGAGACCCCAAAACTAGAGACTCCGCAACTAGAAACTACACAGCTAGAAACTCCGCAACTAGAAACTCCGCAACTAGAAACTCCACAACTAGAGACTCCGCAACTATAAACTCCACAACTTGAAACTCTGCAACTCGAAACTCTGCAACTACAAAATTCCCAACTAGAAACTACACAACTACAATCACCGCAACTCGAAACTCCGCAACTACAAAATCCACAACTAGAAACTCCACAACTGGGAACTCCGCAACTAGAAAATCTACAACTAGAAACTCGAAAACTAAAAAGTCCAACTAGAAACTGCACAACTAGAAACTCCACACATATAAATTCCACAACTTGAAACTCCACAACTAGAAACTCCACAACCAGGAACTCCGCAACTAGAAAATCTACAACTAGACTCTTCGCAACTTGAAACTCCATAACTAGAGACTTCACAACTAGAAAACTCCGCAACTAGAAACTCCACGACTAGACACTCCCCAACTTGAGACTCCGCAACTAGAAACTCTGCAACTAGAAATTCCGAAAGTAGAAACTCCACAACTTGAAACTCTGCAACTTGAAACTCTGCAACTAGTAAATGCCCTACTAGAAACTACACAACTACAATCTCCACAACTCGAAACTCCGCAACTACAAAATCCACAACTAGAAACTCCACAACTGGGAACTCCGCAACTAGAAAATGTACAGCTAGAAACTCGAAAACTAAAAACTCCAACTAGAAACTCCACAACTAGAAACTCCGCAACTAGAAAACTCCGCAACTAGAAACTCCACGACTAGACACTCAAAACTTGAGACTCCGCAACGAGAGACTTCGCAACTAGAAACTCTGCAACTAGAAACTGCACAGCTAGGAACTTGCAACTCGAAACTCTGCAACTAAAACTCCGCAACTAGAAACTCCACAGCTAGAAACTCCACAACTAGAAACTCCACAACTAGAGACTCCACAACTAGAAACTCCATGACTAGAAACTCCACAATTAGAAACTCAACAGCTAGAAACTCCACAACTTCAGACTTTGCAACTAGAAACTCGGCAACTAGAAACTCAACAACTAGAAACTCCACAACTAGAAACATCACAACTAGAAACTCCACAACTTGAAACACCACAACTAGATACTCCGCTACTACAAATTCCACAACTAGAAACTCAACAACTAGAAACTCCATAAGTAGAAACTCCACAACTAGAAACTCCACAACTACAGACTCCACAACTAGAAACTCCACAGCTAGAGACTCCACAACTAGAAACTCCACAAATACGAACCCCACAACTACGAACACCACAACAAGAAACTCCACAACTAGAAACTCCACAACTTGAAACACCACAACTAGATACTCCACAACTACAAATTCCACAACTAGAAACTTCACAACTAAACACTTCATAACTAGAAACTCCACAACTAGAAACTCCACAACTACCGACTTCACAACTAGAAACTCCATGCTAGAGACTCCACAACTAGAAACTCCACAAATACGAACCCCACAACTACGAACACAACAACTAGAAACTCCACAACTAGAAACTCCACAACTTGAGACTTCGCAACTAGAAACTCCACAACTAGAAACACCACAACTACAGACTCCACAACTAGAAACTCTACAACTAGAAACTCCGCAACTAGAAACTCCACAACTATAGACTCCATAACTTGAAACTCCACAACTAGAAACTCCACAACTACGAACCTCACAACCAGAAACTCCACAACTAGAAACTCCGCAACAAGAAACTCCACAGCAAGAAACTCCACAACTTGAGACTTTGAAACTAGAAACTCGGCAACTAGAAACTCCACAACTAGAAACTCCACAACTAGAAACTCCACAAATTGAAATGCCACAACTAGATACTCCACAACTACAAATTCCACAACTAGAAACTCCACAACTAAAAACTCCGCAACTAGAAACTCCGCAACTAGAAACTCCACAACTAGAGACTCCATAACTTGAAACACCACAACTAGATATTCCACAACTACAAATTCCACATCTAGAAACTCCAAATTTAGAAACTCTGCAACTTTAAACTCCACAACTAGACACTCTATAACTAGGAACTCCTCAACAAGAAACTCCACAACTACAGACTCCACAACTACAAACTCCACAACTAGAAACTCCACAACTGGAAACTCCGCAACTAGAAACTCCAACGCTAGAAACTCCACAACTAGAAACTCCACAACTAGAAACTCCACAACTAGAGACTCCAAAACTAGAGACTCCGCAACTAGAAACTCCACAGCTAGAAACTCCGCAACTAGAAACTCCGCAACTAGAAACTCCAACACTAGAGACTCCGCAACTATAAACTCCACAACTTGAAACTCTGCAACTCGAAATTCTGCAACTAGAAACTCCACAACTAGAAACTCCACAACTAGAAACTCCACAACTAGACACTTCGCAACTAGAAACTCCACAACTAGACACTCCACAACTAGAAAACTCCGCAACTAGAAACTCCACCACTAGACACTCAAAACTTGAGACTCCGCAACGACAGAGCTCGCAACTAGAAACTCTGCAACTACAAACTGCACAGCTCGAAACTTGCAACTCGAAACTCTGCAACTAAAACTCCGCAACTAGAAACTCCACAGCTAGAAACTTCACAACCAGAGACTCCACAACTACAAACTCCATGACTAGAAACTTCACAATTAGAAACTCCACAAGTAGAAACTCCACAACTTGAGACTTTGCAACTAGAAACTCGGCAACTAGAAACTCAACAACTAGAAACTCCACAACTAGGAACTTCACAACTAGAAACTCCACAACTTGAAACACCACAACTAGATACTCCGCAACTACAATATCCAACACTAGAAACTCCACAACAAGAAACTCCATAACTAGAAACTCCGCAACTAGAAACTCCACAACTACAGACTCCACAACTAGAAACTCCACAGCTAGAGACTCCACAACTAGAAACTCTACAACTAGAAACTCCACAACAACGAACCTCACAACTAGAAACTCTACAAGTAGAAACTCCGCAACTAGAAACTCCACAGCTAGAAACTCCACAACTTGAGACTTTGCAACTAGAAACTCGGCAACTAGAAACTCCACAACTAGAAACTCCACAAATTGAAACACCACAACTAGATACTCCACAACTACAAATTCCACAACTTGGAAGTTCACAACTAGAAACTCCGCAACTAGAAACTCCACAACTTGAGACTCCACAACTTGAGACTTTGCAACTAGAAACTCGGCAACTAGAAACTCAACAACCAGAAACTCCACAACTAGAAACTTCACAACTAGAAACTCCACAACTTGAAACACCACAACTAGATACTCGGTAACTACAAATTCCACAACTAGAAACTCCACAACAAGAAACTCCATAACTAGAAACTCCGCAACTAGAAACTCCGCAACTAGAGACTCCATAACTAGGAACTCCACAACTAGAAACTCCAAAACTACAGACTCCACAACTACAGACTCCACACCTAGAAACTCCACAGCTAGAGACTCCACAACTAGAAACTCTACAACTAGAAACTCCACAACTACGAACCTCACAACTAGAAACTCTACAAGTAGAAACTCCACAACTTGGGACTTCGCAACTTTAAACTCCACAACTAGAAACTCCGCAACTAGAAACTCCACAGCTAAAAACTCCACAACTTGAGACTTTGCAACTAGAAACTCGGCAACTAGAAACTCCAACTAGAAACTCCACAAATTGAAACACCACAACTAGTTACTCCACAACTACAAATTCCACAACTTGAAAGTCCACAACTAGAAACTCCGCAACTAGAAACTCCATAACTTGAAACACCACAACTACATACTCCACAGCTACAAATTCCACATCTAGAAACTGCAAATTTAGAAACTCCGCAACTAGAAACTCCGCAACTTTAAACTCCACAACTAGAGACTCCATAACTAGGAACTCCACATCTAGAAACTCCACAACTACAGACTCCACAACTACAAACTTCGCAACTAGAAACTCCACAACCAGAAACTCCGCAACTAGAAACTCCACAACTAGAAGTTATACAACCACAGACTCAACAACTAGAAACTCCACAACTAGAAACCCAGCAACTTGAAACACCACAACTAGAAACGCAACAACTAGAAACTCCGCACCTAGAAACTCCGAAACTAGAAACTCCACAACTAGAAACTCAACACCTACAAATTCTACAACTTGAAACACCACAACTAAAAACGCAACAACTAGAAACTCCACACCTAGAAACTTCGCAACTAGAAACTCCACAACTAGAAACTCCACAACTAGAAACTATGCAACTAGAAACTCCGCAACTAGAAACTCCACAGCTAGAACGTCCGCAACTAGAAACTCTGCAACTAGAAACTCCAACGCTAGAAACTCCACATAGGAACTCCACAACTAGAAACTCCACAACTAGAGACCACAACTAGAGACTCCGCAACGAGAAACTCCCCAGCTAGAAACTCCGCAACTAGAAACTCCGCAACTAGAAACTCCACAACTAGAGACTCCGCAACTATGAACTCAACAACTTGAAACTCTGCAACTCAAAACTCTGCAGTTAGAAAATTCTCAACTTGAAACTCCACAACTAAAAACTCCGCCACTAGAAACTCCGCAACTAGAAACTACACAACTAGAGACTCCATAACTTGAAACACCACAACTAGATACTCCACAACTACAAATTCCACATCTAGAAACTCCAAATTTAGAAACTCCACAACTTTAAACTCCACAACTAGACACTCCATTACTAGGAACTCCTCAACAAGAAACTCCACAACTACAGACTCCACAACTACAAACTCCACAACTAGAAACTCCACAACTGGAAACTCCGCAACTAGAAACTCCACAACTAGAAATTCCACAACCAGAGACTCAACAACTTGAGACTCCACAACTAAAAACTACACAGCTAGAAACTCTACAACTTGAGACTTCGCAACTAGAAACTCGGCAACTAGAAACTCAACATCTAGAAACTCCACAACTAGAAACCCCACAACTTGAAACTCCACATCTAGAAACGCAACAACAAGAAACTCCACACCTAGAAACTCCGCAACTAGAAACTCCACAACTAGAAACTCCACAACTAGAAACTACGCAACTACGAACCTCACAACTAGAAACTCTACAAGTAGAAACTCCACAACTTGGGACTTCGCAACTTTAAACTCCACAACTAGAAACTCCGCAACTAGAAACTCCACAGCTAAAAACTCCACAACTTGAGACTTTCCAACTAGAAACTCGGCAACTAGAAACTCCAACTAGAAACTCCACAAATTAAAACACCACAACTAGTTACTCCACAACTACAAATTCCACAACTTGAAAGTCCACAACTAGAAACTCCGCAACTAGAAACTCCGCAACTAGAAACTCCACAACAAGAGACTCCATAACTTGAAACACCACAACTAGATACTCCACAGCTACAAATTCCACATCTAGAAACTGCAAATTTAGAAACTCCGCAACTAGAAACTCCGCAACTTTAAACTCCACAACTAGAGACTCCATAACTAGGAACTCCACATCTAGAAACTCCACAACTACAGACTCCACAACTACAAACTTCGCAACTAGAAACTCCACAACCAGAAACTCCGCAACTAGAAACTCCACAACTAGAAGTTCCACAACCACAGACTCAACAACTAGAAACTCCACAACTAGAAACCCAGCAACTAGAAACTCCACAACTAGAAACTCAACACCTACAAATTCTACAACTTGAAACACCACAACTAGAAACGCAACAACTAGAAACTCCACACCTAGAAACTCCGAAACTAGAAACTCCACAACTAGAAACTCAACACCTACAAATTCTACAACTTGAAACACCACTACTAAAAACGCAACAACTAGAAACTCCACACCTAGAAACTTCGCAACTAGAAACTCCACAACTAGAAACTCCACAACTAGAAACTATGCAACTAGAAACTCCGCAACTAGAAACTCCACAACTAGAAAACTCCGCAACTAGAAACTCCACCACTAGACACTCAAAACTTGAGACTCCGCAACGACAGAGCTCGCAACTAGAAACTCTGCAACTAGAAACTGCACAGCTAGAAACTTGCAACTCGAAACTCTGCAACTAAAACTCCGCAACTAGAAACTCCACAGCTAGAAACTCCACAACTAGAGACTCCACAACTACAAACTCCATGACTAGAAACTTCACAATTAGAAACTCCATAAGTAGAAACTCCACAACTTGAGACTTTGCAACTAGAAGCTCGGCAACTAGAAACTCAACAACTAGAAACTCCACAACTAGGAACTTCACAACTAGAAACTCCACAACTTGAAACACCACAACTAGATACTCCGCAACTACAATATCCAACACTAGAAACTCCAGAACAAGAAACTCCATAACTAGAAACTCCGCAACTAGAAACTCCACAACTACAGACTCCACAACTAGAAACTCCACAGCTAGAGACTCCACAACTAGAAACTCTACAACTAGAAACTCCACAACTACGAACCTCACAACTAGAAACTCTACAAGTAGAAACTCCGCAACTAGAAACTCCACAGCTAGAAACTCCACAACTTGAGACTTTGCAACTAGAAACTCGGCAACTAGAAACTCCACAACTAGAAACTCCACAAATTGAAACACCACAACTAGATACTCCGCAACTAGAAACTCCACAGCTAGAACGTCCGCAACTAGAAACTCTGCAACTAGGAACTCTGCAACTAGAAACTCCAACGCTAGAAACTCCACAACTAGAAACTCCACAACTAGAAACTCCTCAACTAGAGACCACAACTAGAGACTCCGCAACTAGAAACTCCCCAGCTAGAAACTCCGCAACTAGAAACTCCGCAACTAGAAACTCCCCAACTAGAGACTCCATAACTTGAAAAACCACAACTAGATACTCCACAGCTACAAATTCCACATCTAGAAACTCCAAATTTAGTAACTCCGCAATTAGAAACTCCGCAACTTTAAACTCCACAACTAGACACTCCACAACTAGGAACTCCACAACAAGAAACTCCACAACTACAGACTCCACAACTACAAACTCCACAACTAGAAACTCCACAACTGGAAACTCCGCAACTAGAAACTCCGCAACTAGAAACTCTACAACAAAAATTCCACAACCGGAGACTCAACAACTTGAGACTTCGCACCTAGAAACTCGGCAACTAGAAACTCAACAACTAGAAACTCCACAACTAGAAACTCCACAACTAGAAACTCCACAACTTGAAACACCACAACTAGATACTCCACAACTACAAATTTCACAACAAGAAACTCCAAATTTAGAAACCCCGCAACTAGAAACTCCGCAACTTAAAACTCCACAACTAGAGACTCCATAACTAGGAACTCCACATCTAGAAACTCCACAACTACAGACTCCACAACTACAAACTTCGCAACTAGAAACTCCACAACCAGAAACTCCGCAACTAGAAACTCCACAACTAGAAGTTCCACAACTAGAGACTCAACAACTAGAAACTCCACAACTAGAAACCCAGCAACTATAAACTCCACAACTAGAAACTCAACACCTACAAATTCTACAACTTGAAACACCACAACTAGAAACGCAACAACTAGAAACTCCACACCTAGAAACTCCGCAACTAAAAACTCCACAACTAGAAACTCCACAACTAGAAACTATGCAACTAGAAACTCCGCAACTAGAAACTCCACAGCTAGAACGTCCGCAACTAGAAACTCTGCAACTAGAAACACCAATGCTAGAAACTCCACAACTAGAAACTCCACAACTAGAAACTCCACAACTAGAGACCACAACTAGAGACTCCGCAACTAGAAACTCCCCAGCTAGAAACTCCGCAACTAGAAACTCCGCAACTAGAAACTCCACAACTAGAGACTCCGCAACTATGAACTCCACAACTTGAAACTCTGCAACTCGAAACTCTGCAACTAGAAAATTCCTAACTAGAAACTACACAACTACAATCTCCACAACTCGAAACTCCGCAACTACAAAATCCACAACTAGAAACTCCACAACTGGGAACTCCGCAACTAGAAAATGTACAGCTAGAAACTCGAAAACTAAAAACTCCAACTAGAAACTCCACAACTAGAAACTCCGCAACTAGAAAACTCCGCAACTAGAAACTCCACGACTAGACACTCAAAACTTGAGACTCCGCAACGAGAGACTTCGCAACTAGAAACTCTGCAACTAGAAACTGCACAGCTAGGAACTTGCAACTCGAAACTCTGCAACTAAAACTCCGCAACTAGAAACTCCACAGCTAGAAACTCCACAACTAGAAACTGCACAACTAGAGACTCCACAACTAGAAACTCCATGACTAGAAACTCCACAATTAGAAACTCCACAGCTAGAAACTCCACAACTTCAGACTTTGCAACTAGAAACTCGGCAACTAGAAACTCAACAACTAGAAACTCCACAACTAGAAACATCACAACTAGAAACTCCACAACTTGAAACACCACAACTAGATACTCCGCAACTACAAATTCCACAACTAGAAACTCCACAACTAGAAACTCCATAAGTAGAAACTCCACAACTAGAAACTCCACAACTACAGACTCCACAACTATAAACTCCACAGCTAGAGACTCCACAACTAGAAACTCCACAAATACGAACCCCACAACTACGAACACCACAACAAGAAACACCACAACTAGATACTCCGCAACTACAAATTCCACAACTAGAAACTCCACAACTAAACACTTCATAACTAGAAACTCCACAACTAGAAACTCCACAACTACAGACTTCACAACTAGAAACTCCATGCTAGAGACTCCACAACTAGAAACTCCACAAATACGAACCCCACAACTATGAACACCACAACTAGAAACTCCACAACTAGAAACTCCACAACTTGAGACTTCGCAACTAGAAACTCCACAACTAGAAACACCACAACTACAGACTCCACAAATAGAAACTCTACAACTAGAAACTCCGCAACTAGAAACTCCACAACTATAGACTCCATAACTTGAAACTCCACAACTAGAAACTCCACAACTACAAACCTCACAACCAGAAACTCCACAACTAGAAACTCCGCAACAAGAAACTCCACAGCTAGAAACTCCACAACTTGAGACTTCGAAACTAGAAACTCGGCAACTAGAAACTCCACAACTAGAAACTCCACAACTAGAAACTCCACAAATTGAAACGCCACAACTAGATACTCCACAGCTACAAATTCCACAACTAGAAACTCCACAACTAAAAACTCCGCAACTAGAAACTCCGCAACTAGAAACTCCACAACTAGAGACTCCATAACTTGAAACACCACAACTAGATACTCCACAACTACAAATTCCACATCTAGAAACTCCAAATTTAGAAACTCTGCAACTTTAAACTCCACAACTAGACACTCTATAACTAGGAACTCCTCAACAAGAAACTCTACAACTACAGACTCCACAACTACAAACTCCACAACTAGAAACTCCACAACTGGAAACTCCGCAACTAGAAACTCCAACGCTAGAAACTCCACAACTAGAAACTCCACAACTAGAAACTCCACAACTAGAGACTCCAAAACTAGAGACTCCGCAACTAGAAACTCCACAGCTAGAAACTCCGCAACTAGAAACTCCGCAACTAGAAACTCCACCACTAGAGACTCCGCAACTATAAACTCCACAACTTGAAACTCTGCAACTCGAAATTCTGCAACTAGAAACTCCACAACTAGAAACTCCACAACTAGAAACTCCACAACTAGACACTTCGCAACTAGAAACTCCACAACTAGACACTCCACAACTAGAAAACTCCGCAACTAGAAACTCCACCACTAGACACTCAAAACTTGAGACTCTGCAACGACAGAGCTCGCAACTAGAAACTCTGCAACTAGAAACTGCACAGCTAGAAACTTGCAACTCGAAACTCTGCAACTAAAACTCCGCAACTAGAAACTCCACAGCTAGAAACTTCACAACTAGAGACTCCACAACTACAAACTCCATGACTAGAAACTTCACAATTAGAAACTCCACAAGTAGAAACTCCACAACTTGAGACTTTGCAACTAGAAACTCGGCAACTAGAAACTCAACAACTAGAAACTCCACAACTAGGAACTTCACAACTAGAAACTCCACAACTTGAAACACCACAACTAGATACTCCGCAACTACAATATCCAACACTAGAAACTCCACAACAAGAAACTCCATAACTAGAAACTCCGCAACTAGAAACTCCACAACTACAGACTCCACAACTAGAAACTCCACAGCTAGAGACTCCACAACTAGAAACTCTACAACTAGAAACTCCACAACTACGAACCTCACAACTAGAAACTCTACAAGTAGAAACTCCGCAACTAGAAACTCCACAGCTAGAAACTCCACAACTTGAGACTTTGCAACTAGAAACTCGGCAACTAGAAACTCCACAACTAGAAACTCCACAAATTGAAACACCACAACTAGATACTCCACAACTACAAATTCCACAACTTGGAAGTCCACAACTAGGAACTACGCAACTAGAAACTCCGCAACTAGAAACTCCACAACTAGAAACTCCACAAATAGACACTTCGCAACTAGAAACTCCACAACTAGACACTCCACAACTAGAAAACTCCGCAACTAGAAACTCCAAGACTAGACACTCCACAACTTGAGACTCCACAACTTGAGACTTTGCAACTAGAAACTCGGCAACTAGAAACTCAACAACCAGAAACTCCACAACTAGAAACTTCACAACTAGAAACTCCACAACTTGAAACACCTTAACTAGATACTCCGTAACTACAAATTCCACAACTAGAAACTCCACAACAAGAAACTCCATAACTAGAAACTCCGCAACTAGAAACTCCGCAACTAGAGACTCCATAACTAGGAACTCCACAACTAGAAACTCCAAAACTACAGACTCCACAACTACAGACTCCACACCTAGAAACTCCACAGCTAGAGACTCCACAACTAGAAACTCTACAACTAGAAACTCCACAACTACGAACCTCACAACTAGAAACTCTACAAGTAGAAACTCCACAACTTGGGACTTCGCAACTTTAAACTCCACAACTTGGGACTTCGCAACTAGAAACTCCACAGCTAAAAACTCCACAACTTGAGACTTTGCAACTAGAAACTCGGCAACTAGAAACTCCAACTAGAAACTCCACAAATTAAAACACCACAACTAGTTACTCCACAACTACAAATTCCACAACTTGAAAATCCACAACTAGAAACTCCGCAACTAGAAACTCCGCAACTAGAAACTCCACAACAAGAGACTCCATAACTTGAAACACCACAACTAGATACTCCACAGCTACAAATTCCACATCTAGAAACTCCAAATTTAGAAACTCCGCAACTAGAAACTCCGCAACTTTAAACTCCACAACTAGAGACTCCATAACTAGGAACTCCACATCTAGAAACTCCACAACTACAGACTCCACAACTACAAACTTCGCAACTAGAAACTCCACAACCAGAAACTCCGCAACTAGAAACTCCACAACTAGAAGTTCCACAACCACAGACTCAACAACTAGAAACTCCACAACTAGAAACCCAGCAACTAGAAACTCCACAACTAGAAACTCAACACCTACAAATTCTACAACTTGAAACACCACAACTAGAAACGCAACAACTAGAAACTCCACACCTAGAAACTCCGAAACTAGAAACTCCACAACTAGAAACTCAACACCTACAAATTCTACAACTTGAAACACCACAACTAAAAACGCAACAACTAGAAACTCCACACCTAGAAACTTCGCAACTAGAAACTCCACAACTAGAAACTCCACAACTAGAAACTATGCAACTAGAAACTCCGCAACTAGAAACTCCACAGCTAGAACGTCCGCAACTAGAAACTCTGCAACTAGAAACTCCAACGCTAGAAACTCCACATAGGAACTCCACAACTAGAAACTCCACAACTAGAGACCACAACTAGAGACTCCGCAACGAGAAACTCCCCAGCTAGAAACTCCGCAACTAGAAACTCCGCAACTAGAAACTCCACAACTAGAGACTCCGCAACTATGAACTCAACAACTTGAAACTCTGCAACTCAAAACTCTGCAACTAGAAAATTCCCAACTAGAAACTCCACAACTAAAAACTCCGCCACTAGAAACTCCGCAACTAGAAACTCCACAACTAGAGACTCCATAACTTGAAACACCACAACTAGATACTCCACAACTACAAATTCCACATCTAGAAACTCCAAATTTAGAAACTCCACAACTTTAAACTCCACAACTAGACACTCCATAACTAGGAACTCCTCAACAAGAAACTCCACAACTACAGACTCCACAACTACAAACTCCACAACTAGAAACTCCACAACTGGAAACTCCGCAACTAGAAACTCCACAACTAGAAATTCCACAACCAGAGACTCAACAACTTGAGACTCCACAACTAAAAACTACACAGCTAGAAACTCTACAACTTGAGACTTCGCAACTAGAAACTCGGCAACTAGAAACTCAACATCTAGAAACTCCACAACTAGAAACCCCACAACTTGAAACTCCACATCTAGAAACGCAACAACAAGAAACTCCACACCTAGAAACTCCGCAACTAGAAACTCCACAACTAGAAACTCCACAACTAGAAACTACGCAACTAGAAACTCTGCGACTAGAAACTCCAAAGCTAGAACGTCCGCAACTAGAAACTCTGCAACTAGAATCTCCGCAACTAGAAACTCCACAACTAGAGACCCCAAAACTAGAGACTCCGCAACTAGAAACTACACAGCTAGAAACTCCGCAACTAGAAACTCCGCAACTAGAAACTCCACAACTAGAGACTCCGCAACTATAAACTCCACAACTTGAAACTCTGCAACTCGAAACTCTGCAACTACAAAATTCCCAACTAGAAACTACACAACTACAATCACCGCAACTCGAAACTCCGCAACTACAAAATCCACAACTAGAAACTCCACAACTGGGAACTCCGCAACTAGAAAATCTACAACTAGAAACTCGAAAACTAAAAAGTCCAACTAGAAACTGCACAACTAGAAACTCCACACATATAAATTCCACAACTTAAAACTCCACAACTAGAAACTCCACAACCAGGAACTCCGACACTAGAAAATCTACAACTAGACTCTTCGCAACTAGAAACTCCATAACTAGAGACTTCACAACTAGAAAACTCCGCAACTAGAAACTCCACGACTAGACACTCCCCAACTTCAGACTCCGCAACTAGAAACTCTGCAACTAGAAACTCCGAAAGTAGAAACTCCACAACTTCAAACTCTGCAACTTGAAACTCTGCAACTAGTAAATGCCCTACTAGAAACTACACAACTAGAATCTCCGCAACTCGAAACTCCGCAACTACAAAATCCACAACTAGAAAGTCCAAAACCGGGAACTTCGCAACTAGAAAATGTACAACTAGAAACTCGAAAACTTAGAACTCCAACTAGAAACTCCACAACTAGAAACTCCGCAACTAGAAACTCCACAACTAGAAACTCCACAACTAGACACTTCGCAACTAGAAACTCCACAACTAGACACTCCACAATATAAAACTCCGCAACTAGAAACTCCGCAACTTAAAACTCCACAACTAGAGACTCCATAACTAGGAACTCCACATCTAGAAACTCCACAACTACAGACTCCACAACTACAAACTTCGCAACTAGAAACTCCACAACCAGAAACTCCGCAACTAGAAACTCCACAACTAGAAGTTCCACAACCAGAGACTCAACAACTAGAAACTCCACAACTAGAAACCCAGCAACTATAAACTCCACAACTAGAAACTCAACACCTACAAATTCTACAACTTGAAACACCACAACTAGAAACGCAACAACTAGAAACTCCACACCTAGAAACTCCGCAACTAGAAACTCCACAACTAGAAACTCCACAACTAGAAACTATGCAACTAGAAACTCCGCAACTAGAAACTCCACAGCTAGAACGTCCGCAACTAGAAACTCTGCAACTAGGAACTCTGCAACTAGAAACACCAATGCTAGAAACTCCACAACTAGAAACTCCACAACTAGAAACTCCACAACTAGAGACCACAACTAGAGACTCCGCAACTAGAAACTCCCCAGCTAGAAACTCCGCAACTAGAAACTCCGCAACTAGAAACTCCACAACTAGAGACTCCGCAACTATGAACTCCACAACTTGAAACTCTGCAACTCGAAACTCTGCAACTAGAAAATTCCTAACTAGAAACTACACAACTACAATCTCCACAACTCGAAACTCCGCAACTACAAAATCCACAACTAGAAACTCCACAACTGGGAACTCCGCAACTAGAAAATGTACAGCTAGAAACTCGAAAACTAAAAACTCCAACTAGAAACTCCACAACTAGAAACTCCGCAACTAGAAAACTCCGAAACTAGAAACTCCACGACTAGACACTCAAAACTTGAGACTCCGCAACGAGAGACTTCGCAACTAGAAACTCTGCAACTAGAAACTGCACAGCTAGGAACTTGCAACTCGAAACTCTGCAACTAAAACTCCGCAACTAGAAACTCCACAGCTAGAAACTCTACAACTAGAAACTCCACATCTAGAGACTCCACAACTAGAAACTCCATGACTAGAAACTCCACAATTAGAAACTCCACAGCTAGAAACTCCACAACTTCAGACTTTGCAACTAGAAACTCGGCAACTAGAAACTCAACAACTAGAAACTCCACAACTAGAAACATCACAACTAGAAACTCCACAACTTGAAACACCACAACTAGATACTCCGCAACTACAAATTCCACAACTAGAAACTCCACAACTAGAAACTCCATAAGTAGAAACTCCACAACTAGAAACTCCACAACTACAGACTCCACAACTAGAAACTCCACAGCTAGAGACTCCACAACTAGAAACTCCACAAATACGAACCCCACAACTACGAACACCACAACAAGAAACTCCACAACTAGAAACTCCACAACTTGAAACACCACAACTAGATACTCCACAACTACAAATTCCACAACTAGAAACTCCACAACTAAACACTTCATAACTAGAAACTTCACAACTAGAAACTCCACAACTACAGACTTCACAACTAGAAACTCCATGCTAGAGACTCCACAACTAGAAACTCCACAAATACGAACCCCACAACTACGAACACAACAACTAGAAACTCCACAACTAGAAACTCCACAACTTGAGACTTCGCAACTAGAAACTCCACAACTAGAAACACCACAACTACAGACTCCACAACTAGAAACTCTACAACTAGAAACTCCGAAACTAGAAACTCCACAACTATAGACTCCATAACTTGAAACTCCACAACTAGAAACTCCACAACTACGAACCTCACAACCAGAAACTCCACAACTAGAAACTCCGCAACAAGAAACTCCACAGCTAGAAACTCCACAACTTGAGACTTTGAAACTAGAAACTCGGCAACTAGAAACTCCACAACTAGAAACTCCACAACTAGAAACTCCACAAATTGAAATGCCACAACTAGATACTCCACAACTACAAATTCCACAACTAGAAACTCCACAACTAAAAACTCCGCAACTAGAAACTCCGCAACTAGAAACTCCACAACTAGAGACTCCATAACTTGAAACACCACAACTAGATACTCCACAACTACACATTCCACATCTAGAAACTCCAAATTTAGAAACTCTGCAACTTTAAACTCCACAACTAGACACTCTATAACTAGGAACTCCTCAACAAGAAACTCCACAACTACAGACTCCACAACTACAAACTCCACAACTAGAAACTCCACAACTGGAAACTCCGCAACTAGAAACTCCAACGCTAGAAACTCCACAACTAGAAACTCCACAACTAGAAACTCCACAACTAGAGACTCCAAAACTAGAGACTCCGCAACTAAAAACTCCACAGCTAGAAACTCCGCAACTAGAAACTCCGCAACTAGAAACTCCACCACTAGAGACTCCGCAACTATAAACTCCACAACTTGAAACTCTGCAACTCGAAATTCTGCAACTAGAAACTCCACAACTAGAAACTCCACAACTAGAAATTCCACAACTAGACACTTCGCAACTAGAAACTCCACAACTAGACACTCCACAACTAGAAAACTCCGCAACTAGAAACTCCACCACTAGACACTCAAAACTTGAGACTCCGCAACGACAGAGCTCGCAACTAGAAACTCTGCAACTAGAAACTGCACAGCTCGAAACTTGCAACTCGAAACTCTGCAACTAAAACTCCGCAACTAGAAACTCCACAGCTAGAAACTTCACAACCAGAGACTCCACAACTACAAACTCCATGACTAGAAACTTCACAATTAGAAACTCCACAAGTAGAAACTCCACAACTTGAGACTTTGCAACTAGAAACTCGGCAACTAGAAACTCAACAACTAGAAACTCCACAACTAGGAACTTCACAACTAGAAACTCCACAACTTGAAACACCACAACTAGATACTCCGCAACTACAATATCCAACACTAGAAACTCCACAACAAGAAACTCCATAACTAGAAACTCCGCAACTAGAAACTCCACAACTACAGACTCCACAACTAGAAACTCCACAGCTAGAGACTCCACAACTAGAAACTCTACAACTAGAAACTCCACAACAACGAACCTCACAACTAGAAACTCTACAAGTAGAAACTCCGCAACTAGAAACTCCACAGCTAGAAACTCCACAACTTGAGACTTTGCAACTAGAAACTCGGCAACTAGAAACTCCACAACTAGAAACTCCACAAATTGAAACACCACAACTAGATACTCCACAACTACAAATTCCACAACTTGGAAGTTCACAACTAGAAACTCCGCAACTAGAAACTCCACAACTTGAGACTCCACAACTTGAGACTTTGCAACTAGAAACTCGGCAACTAGAAACTCAACAACCAGAAACTCCACAACTAGAAACTTCACAACTAGAAACTCCACAACTTGAAACACCACAACTAGATACTCGGTAACTACAAATTCCACAACTAGAAACTCCACAACAAGAAACTCCATAACTAGAAACTCCGCAACTAGAAACTCCGCAACTAGAGACTCCATAACTAGGAACTCCACAACTAGAAACTCCAAAACTACAGACTCCACACCTAGAAACTCCACAGCTAGAGACTCCACAACTAGAAACTCTACAACTAGAAACTCCACAACTACGAACCTCACAACTAGAAACTCTACAAGTAGAAACTCCACAACTTGGGACTTCGCAACTTTAAACTCCACAACTAGAAACTCCGCAACTAGAAACTCCACAGCTAAAAACTCCACAACTTGAGACTTTGCAACTAGAAACTCGGCAACTAGAAACTCCAACTAGAAACTCCACAAATTGAAACACCACAACTAGTTACTCCACAACTACAAACTCCGCAACTTTAAACTCCACAACTAGAGACTCCATAACTAGGAACTCCACATCTAGAAACTCCACAACTACAGACTCCACAACTACAAACTTCGCAACTAGAAACTCCACAACCAGAAACTCCGCAACTAGAAACTCCACAACTAGAAGTTCCACAACCACAGACTCAACAACTAGAAACTCCACAACTAGAAACCCAGCAACTTGAAACACCACAACTAGAAACGCAACAACTAGAAACTCCGCACCTAGAAACTCCGAAACTAGAAACTCCACAACTAGAAACTCAACACCTACAAATTCTACAACTTGAAACACCACGACTAAAAACGCAACAACTAGAAACTCCACACCTAGAAACTTCGCAACTAGAAACTCCACAACTAGAAACTCCACAACTAGAAACTATGCAACTAGAAACTCCGCAACTAGAAACTCCACAGCTAGAACGTCCGCAACTAGAAACTCTGCAACTAGAAACTCCAACGCTAGAAACTCCACATAGGAACTCCACAACTAGAAACTCCACAACTAGAGACCACAACTAGAGACTCCGCAACGAGAAACTCCCCAGCTAGAAACTCCGCAACTAGAAACTCCGCAACTAGAAACTCCACAACTAGAGACTCCGCAACTATGAACTCAACAACTTGAAACTCTGCAACTCAAAACTCTGCAACTAGAAAATTCCCAACTAGAAACTCCACAACTAAAAACTCCGCAACTAGAAACTCCGCAACTAGAAACTACACAACTAGAGACTCCATAACTTGAAACACCACAACTAGATACTCCACAACTACAAATTCCACATCTAGAAACTCCAAATTTAGAAACTCCACAACTTTAAACTCCACAACTAGACACTCCATTACTAGGAACTCCTCAACAAGAAACTCCACAACTACAGACTCCACAACTACAAACTCCACAACTAGAAACTCCACAACTGGAAACTCCGCAACTAGAAACTCCACAACTAGAAATTCCACAACCAGAGACTCAACAACTTGAGACTCCACAACTAAAAACTACACAGCTAGAAACTCTACAACTTGAGACTTCGCAACTAGAAACTCGGCAACTAGAAACTCAACATCTAGAAACTCCACAACTAGAAACCCCACAACTTGAAACTCCACATCTAGAAACGCAACAACAAGAAACTCCACACCTAGAAACTCCGCAACTAGAAACTCCACAACTAGAAACTCCACAACTAGAAACTACGCAACTAGAAACTCTGCGACTAGAAACTCCAAAGCTAGAACGTCCGCAACTAGAAACTCTGCAACTAGAATCTCCGCAACTAGAAACTCCAACGCTAGAAACTCCACAACTAGAAACTCCACAACTAGAAACTCCACAACTAGAGACCCCAAAACTAGAGACTCCGCAACTAGAAACTCCACAGCTAGAAACTCCGCAACTAGAAACTCCGCAACTAGAAACTCCACAACTAGAGACTCCGCAACTATAAACTCCACAACTTGAAACCCTGCAACTCGAAACTCTGCAACTACAAAATTCCCAACTAGAAACTACACAACTACAATCACCGCAACTCGAAACTCCGCAACTACAAAATCCACAACTAGAAACTCCACAACTGGGAACTCCGCAACTAGAAAATCTACAACTAGAAACTCGAAAACTAAAAAGTCCAACTAGAAACTGCACAACTAGAAACTCCACACCTATAAATTCCACAACTTAAAACTCCACAACTAGAAACTCCACAACCAGGAACTCTGCAACTAGAAAATCTACAACTAGACTCTTCGCAACTAGAAACTCCATAACTAGAGACTTCACAACTAGAAAACTCCGCAACTAGAAACTCCACGAATAGACACTCCACAACTTGAGACTCCGCAACGACAGACTCCGCAACTAGAAATTTTGCAGCTAGAAACATCACAGCCAGAAACTTGCAACTCAAAACTCTGCAACTAGAAACTCCGACACTAAAAACTCCACAGCTAGAAACTCCACAACTAGAAACTTCGCAAATGTAAACTCCATGACTAGAAACTCCACAATTAGAAACTCCACAATTAGAAACTCCACAGCTAGAAACTCTACAACTTGAGACTTTGCAACTAGAAACTCAGCAACTAGAAACTCAACAACTAGAAACTCCACAACTAGAAACTTCACAACTAGAAACTCCACAACTTGAAACACCACAACTAGATACTACGCAACTACAAATTCTACAACTAGAAACTCCACAACTAGAAACTCCATAACTAGAAACTCCGCAACTAGAAACTCCACAACAAGAGACCCCATAACTAGGAACTCCACAACTAGAAACTCCACAACTACAGACTCCACAACTACACACTCCACAACTAGAAACTCCACAGCTAGAGACTCCACAACTAGAAACTCCACAACTAAGAACCCCACAACTACGAACCCCACATCTAGAAGCTCCACAACTAGAAACTCCACAACTTGAAACACCACAACTAGATACTCCACAAATACATATTCCACAACTTGAAACTCCACAACTGAGAACTCCACAACTAGAAACTCCGCAACTAGAAACTCCACAACTAGAGACTCCTTAACTTGGAACTCCACACCTAATAATTCAAAAACTTGAAACTCCACAACTAGAAACTCAACAACTAGAAACTCCCCACCTAGAAACCCCGCACCTAGAAACTCCACAACTAGAAACTCTACAACTAGAAACTATGCAACTAGAAACTCCGCGACTAGAAACTCCAAAGCTAGAACGTCCGCAACTAGAAACTGTGCAACTAGAAACTCCGCAACTAGAAACTCCACAACTTAAAACTCTGCAACTCGAAACTCTGCAACTAGAAAATTCCCAACTAGAAACTACACAACTACAATCTCCGCAACTCAAAACTCCGCAACTACAAAATCCACAACTAGAAACTCCACAACTGGGAACTCCGCAACTAGAAAATCTACAACTATAAACTCGAAAACTGAAAACTCCAACTAGAAACTCCACAACTAGAAACTCCACAACTAGAAACTCCACAACTAGACACTTCGCAACTAGAAACTCCGCAACTAGACACTCCACAACTAGAAAACTCCGCAACTAGAAACTCCACCACTAGACACTCAAAACTTGAGACTCCGCAACGACAGACTTCGCAACTAGAAACTCTGCAACTAGAAACTGCACAGCTAGAAACTTGCAACTCGAAACTCTGCAACTAAAACTCCGCAACTAGAAACTCCACAGCTAGAAACTCCACAACTAGAGACTCCACAACTACAAACTCCATGACTAGAAACTTCACAATTAGAAACTCCACAACTAGAAACTCCACAACTTGAGACTTTGCAACTAGGAACTCGGCAACTAGAAACTCAACAACTAGAAACTCCGCAACTAGGAACTTCACAACTAGAAACTCCACAACTTGAAACACCACAACTAGATACTCCGCAACTACAAATTCCAACACTAGAAACTCCACAACAAGAAACTGCATAACTTGAAACTCCGCAACTAGAAACTCCGCAACTAGAGACTCCATAACTAGGAACTCCACAACTAGAAACTCCAAAACTACAGACTCCACAACTACAGACTCCACACCTAGAAACTCCACAGCTAGAGACTCCACAACTAGAAAGTCTACAACTAGAAACTCCACAACTACGAACCTCACAACTAGAAACTCCACAAGTTGAAACACCACAACTAGATACTCCACAACTACAAATTCCACAACTTGAAAGTCCACAACTAGAAACTCCGCAACTAGAAACTCCACAACTAGAGACTCCATAACTTGAAACACCACAACTAGATACTCGACAACTACAAATTCCACATCTAGAAACTCCAAATTTAGAAACTCCACAACTTTAAACTCCACAACTAGAAACTCCATAACTAGAAACTCCACAACTTGAGACTTCGCAACTAGAAACTCCACAACTAGAGACTCCACAACTAGAAACTCTACAACTAGAAACTCCACAACTACGAACTTCACAACTAGAAACTCTTCAACTCGAAACTCCACAACTTGGGACTTCGCAACTAGAAACTCTACAACTAGAAACTCCACAACTAGAGACTCCACAACTAGAAATTCCGCAACTAGAAAGTCCACAAATACGAACCCCAAAATTACGAACCCCACAACTAGAAACTCCACAACTAGAAACTCCACAACTTGAAACACCACAACTAGATATTCCGCAACTACAAATTCTACAACTAGAAACTCCACAACTAAAGACTCCATAACTAGAAACTCCACAACTAGAAACTCCACAACTACAGACTACAGAACTACAGACTTCACAACTAGAAACTCCACAGCTAGAGACTCCACAACTAGAAACTCCACAAATATGAACCCCACAACTACGAACACCACCACTAGAAACTCCACAACTGGAAACTCCACAACTAGAAACTCCACAACTTGAGACTTCGCAACTAGAAACTCCACAACTGGAAACACCACAACTCGAGACTCCACAACTAGAAACTCTACAACTAGAAATTCCACAACTACGAACTTCACAACTAGAAACTCTACAACTAGAAACTCCACAACTTGGGGCTTCGCAACTAGAAACTCCACAACTAGAAACTCCACAAGAGACTCCACAACTAGAAATTCCGCAACTAGAAACTCCACAACTTGAGACTTCGCAACTAGAAACTCGGCAACTAGAAACTCCACAACTAGAAACTCCACAACTAGAAACTCCACAAATTGAAATGCCACAACTAGATACTCCACAACTACAAATTCCACAACTAGAAACTCCACAACTAAAAACTCCGCAACTAGAAACTCCGCAACTAGAAACTCCACAACTAGATACTCCATAACTTGAAACACATCAACTAGATACTCCACAACTGCAAATTCCACATCTACAAACCCCAAATTTTGAAACTCCGCAACTTTAAACTCCACAACTAGACACTCCATAACTAGGAACTCCTCAACAAGAAACTCCAACTACAGACTCCACAACTACAAACTCCACAACTAGAAACTCCACAACCGGAAACTCCGCAACTAGAAACTCCGCTACTAGAAACTCCACAACTAGAAATTCCACAACCAGAGACTCAACAACTTGAGACTCCACAACTGAAAACTCCACAGCTAGAAACTCCACAACTTGAGACTTCGCAACTAGAAACTCGGCAACTAGAAACTCAACAACTAGAAACTCCACAACTAGAAACTCCACAACTTGAAACTCCACAACTAGAAACGCAACAACTAGAAACTCCACACCTAGAAACTCCGCAACTAGAAACTCCACAACTAGAAACTCCACAACTAGAACCTATGCAACTAGAAACTCCGCGACTAGAAACTCCAAAGCTAGAACGTCCGCAACTAGAAACTGTGCAACTAGAAACTCCGCAACTAGAAACTCCAACGCTAGAAACTCCACAACTAGAAACTCAACAACTAGAAACTCCACAACTAGAGACTCCAAAACTAGAGACTCTGCAACTAGAAACTCCACAGCTAGAAACTCCGCAACTAGAAACTCCGCAACTAGAAACTCCACAACTAGAGACTCCGCAACTATAAACTCCACAACTCAAAACTCTGCAACTCGAAACTCTGCAACTAGAAAATTCCCAACTAGAAACTACACAACTACAATCTCCGCAACTCAAAACTCCGCAACTACAAAATCCACAACTAGAAACTCCACAACTGGGAACTCCGCAACTAGAAAATCTACAACTATAAACTCGAAAACTGAAAACTCTAACTAGAAACTCCACAACTAGAAACTCCACAACTAGAAACTCCCCAACTAGACACTTCGCAACTAGAAACTCCACAACTAGACACTCCACAACTAGAAAACTCCGCAACTAGAAACTCCACCACTACACACTCAAAACTTGAGACTCCGCAACGACAGACTTCGCAACTAGAAACTCTGCAACTAGAAACTGCACAGCTAGAAACTTGCAACTCGAAACTCTGCAACTAAAACTCCGCAACTAGAAACTCCACAGCTAGAAACTCCACAACTAGAGACTCCACAACTACAAACTCCATGACTAGAAACTTCACAATTAGAAACTCCACAACTAGAAACTCCACAACTTGAGACTTTGCAACTAGAAACTCGGCAACTAGAAACTCCACAACTAGAAACTCCACAACTAGAAACTCCACAAATTGAAATGCCACAACTAGATACTCCACAACTACAAATTCCACAACTAGAAACTCCACAACTAAAAACTCCGCAACTAGAAACTCCGCAACTAGAAACTCCACAACTAGAGACTCCATAACTTGAAACACCACAACTAGATACTCCACAACTACACATTCCACATCTAGAAACTCCAAATTTAGAAACTCTGCAACTTTAAACTCCACAACTAGACACTCTATAACTAGGAACTCCTCAACAAGAAACTCCACAACTACAGACTCCACAACTACAAACTCCACAACTAGAAACTCCACAACTGGAAACTCCGCAACTAGAAACTCCAACGCTAGAAACTCCACAACTAGAAACTCCACAACTAGAAACTCCACAACTAGAGACTCCAAAACTAGAGACTCCGCAACTAAAAACTCCACAGCTAGAAACTCCGCAACTAGAAACTCCGCAACTAGAAACTCCACCACTAGAGACTCCGCAACTATAAACTCCACAACTTGAAACTCTGCAACTCGAAATTCTGCAACTAGAAACTCCACAACTAGAAACTCCACAACTAGAAATTCCACAACTAGACACTTCGCAACTAGAAACTCCACAACTAGACACTCCACAACTAGAAAACTCCGCAACTAGAAACTCCACCACTAGACACTCAAAACTTGAGACTCCGCAACGACAGAGCTCGCAACTAGAAACTCTGCAACTAGAAACTGCACAGCTCGAAACTTGCAACTCGAAACTCTGCAACTAAAACTCCGCAACTAGAAACTCCACAGCTAGAAACTTCACAACCAGAGACTCCACAACTACAAACTCCATGACTAGAAACTTCACAATTAGAAACTCCACAAGTAGAAACTCCACAACTTGAGACTTTGCAACTAGAAACTCGGCAACTAGAAACTCAACAACTAGAAACTCCACAACTAGGAACTTCACAACTAGAAACTCCACAACTTGAAACACCACAACTAGATACTCCGCAACTACAATATCCAACACTAGAAACTCCACAACAAGAAACTCCATAACTAGAAACTCCGCAACTAGAAACTCCACAACTACAGACTCCACAACTAGAAACTCCACAGCTAGAGACTCCACAACTAGAAACTCTACAACTAGAAACTCCACAACAACGAACCTCACAACTAGAAACTCTACAAGTAGAAACTCCGCAACTAGAAACTCCACAGCTAGAAACTCCACAACTTGAGACTTTGCAACTAGAAACTCGGCAACTAGAAACTCCACAACTAGAAACTCCACAAATTGAAACACCACAACTAGATACTCCACAACTACAAATTCCACAACTTGGAAGTTCACAACTAGAAACTCCGCAACTAGAAACTCCACAACTTGAGACTCCACAACTTGAGACTTTGCAACTAGAAACTCGGCAACTAGAAACTCAACAACCAGAAACTCCACAACTAGAAACTTCACAACTAGAAACTCCACAACTTGAAACACCACAACTAGATACTCGGTAACTACAAATTCCACAACTAGAAACTCCACAACAAGAAACTCCATAACTAGAAACTCCGCAACTAGAAACTCCGCAACTAGAGACTCCATAACTAGGAACTCCACAACTAGAAACTCCAAAACTACAGACTCCACACCTAGAAACTCCACAGCTAGAGACTCCACAACTAGAAACTCTACAACTAGAAACTCCACAACTACGAACCTCACAACTAGAAACTCTACAAGTAGAAACTCCACAACTTGGGACTTCGCAACTTTAAACTCCACAACTAGAAACTCCGCAACTAGAAACTCCACAGCTAAAAACTCCACAACTTGAGACTTTGCAACTAGAAACTCGGCAACTAGAAACTCCAACTAGAAACTCCACAAATTGAAACACCACAACTAGTTACTCCACAACTACAAACTCCGCAACTTTAAACTCCACAACTAGAGACTCCATAACTAGGAACTCCACATCTAGAAACTCCACAACTACAGACTCCACAACTACAAACTTCGCAACTAGAAACTCCACAACCAGAAACTCCGCAACTAGAAACTCCACAACTAGAAGTTCCACAACCACAGACTCAACAACTAGAAACTCCACAACTAGAAACCCAGCAACTTGAAACACCACAACTAGAAACGCAACAACTAGAAACTCCGCACCTAGAAACTCCGAAACTAGAAACTCCACAACTAGAAACTCAACACCTACAAATTCTACAACTTGAAACACCACGACTAAAAACGCAACAACTAGAAACTCCACACCTAGAAACTTCGCAACTAGAAACTCCACAACTAGAAACTCCACAACTAGAAACTATGCAACTAGAAACTCCGCAACTAGAAACTCCACAGCTAGAACGTCCGCAACTAGAAACTCTGCAACTAGAAACTCCAACGCTAGAAACTCCACATAGGAACTCCACAACTAGAAACTCCACAACTAGAGACCACAACTAGAGACTCCGCAACGAGAAACTCCCCAGCTAGAAACTCCGCAACTAGAAACTCCGCAACTAGAAACTCCACAACTAGAGACTCCGCAACTATGAACTCAACAACTTGAAACTCTGCAACTCAAAACTCTGCAACTAGAAAATTCCCAACTAGAAACTCCACAACTAAAAACTCCGCAACTAGAAACTCCGCAACTAGAAACTACACAACTAGAGACTCCATAACTTGAAACACCACAACTAGATACTCCACAACTACAAATTCCACATCTAGAAACTCCAAATTTAGAAACTCCACAACTTTAAACTCCACAACTAGACACTCCATTACTAGGAACTCCTCAACAAGAAACTCCACAACTACAGACTCCACAACTACAAACTCCACAACTAGAAACTCCACAACTGGAAACTCCGCAACTAGAAACTCCACAACTAGAAATTCCACAACCAGAGACTCAACAACTTGAGACTCCACAACTAAAAACTACACAGCTAGAAACTCTACAACTTGAGACTTCGCAACTAGAAACTCGGCAACTAGAAACTCAACATCTAGAAACTCCACAACTAGAAACCCCACAACTTGAAACTCCACATCTAGAAACGCAACAACAAGAAACTCCACACCTAGAAACTCCGCAACTAGAAACTCCACAACTAGAAACTCCACAACTAGAAACTACGCAACTAGAAACTCTGCGACTAGAAACTCCAAAGCTAGAACGTCCGCAACTAGAAACTCTGCAACTAGAATCTCCGCAACTAGAAACTCCAACGCTAGAAACTCCACAACTAGAAACTCCACAACTAGAAACTCCACAACTAGAGACCCCAAAACTAGAGACTCCGCAACTAGAAACTCCACAGCTAGAAACTCCGCAACTAGAAACTCCGCAACTAGAAACTCCACAACTAGAGACTCCGCAACTATAAACTCCACAACTTGAAACTCTGCAACTCGAAACTCTGCAACTACAAAATTCCCAACTAGAAACTACACAACTACAATCACCGCAACTCGAAACTCCGCAACTACAAAATCCACAACTAGAAACTCCACAACTGGGAACTCCGCAACTAGAAAATCTACAACTAGAAACTCGAAAACTAAAAAGTCCAACTAGAAACTGCACAACTAGAAACTCCACACCTATAAATTCCACAACTTAAAACTCCACAACTAGAAACTCCACAACCAGGAACTCTGCAACTAGAAAATCTACAACTAGACTCTTCGCAACTAGAAACTCCATAACTAGAGACTTCACAACTAGAAAACTCCGCAACTAGAAACTCCACGAATAGACACTCCACAACTTGAGACTCCGCAACGACAGACTCCGCAACTAGAAATTTTGCAGCTAGAAACATCACAGCCAGAAACTTGCAACTCAAAACTCTGCAACTAGAAACTCCGACACTAAAAACTCCACAGCTAGAAACTCCACAACTAGAAACTTCGCAAATGTAAACTCCATGACTAGAAACTCCACAATTAGAAACTCCACAATTAGAAACTCCACAGCTAGAAACTCTACAACTTGAGACTTTGCAACTAGAAACTCAGCAACTAGAAACTCAACAACTAGAAACTCCACAACTAGAAACTTCACAACTAGAAACTCCACAACTTGAAACACCACAACTAGATACTACGCAACTACAAATTCTACAACTAGAAACTCCACAACTAGAAACTCCATAACTAGAAACTCCGCAACTAGAAACTCCACAACAAGAGACCCCATAACTAGGAACTCCACAACTAGAAACTCCACAACTACAGACTCCACAACTACACACTCCACAACTAGAAACTCCACAGCTAGAGACTCCACAACTAGAAACTCCACAACTAAGAACCCCACAACTACGAACCCCACATCTAGAAGCTCCACAACTAGAAACTCCACAACTTGAAACACCACAACTAGATACTCCACAAATACATATTCCACAACTTGAAACTCCACAACTGAGAACTCCACAACTAGAAACTCCGCAACTAGAAACTCCACAACTAGAGACTCCTTAACTTGGAACTCCACACCTAATAATTCAAAAACTTGAAACTCCACAACTAGAAACTCAACAACTAGAAACTCCCCACCTAGAAACCCCGCACCTAGAAACTCCACAACTAGAAACTCTACAACTAGAAACTATGCAACTAGAAACTCCGCGACTAGAAACTCCAAAGCTAGAACGTCCGCAACTAGAAACTGTGCAACTAGAAACTCCGCAACTAGAAACTCCACAACTTAAAACTCTGCAACTCGAAACTCTGCAACTAGAAAATTCCCAACTAGAAACTACACAACTACAATCTCCGCAACTCAAAACTCCGCAACTACAAAATCCACAACTAGAAACTCCACAACTGGGAACTCCGCAACTAGAAAATCTACAACTATAAACTCGAAAACTGAAAACTCCAACTAGAAACTCCACAACTAGAAACTCCACAACTAGAAACTCCACAACTAGACACTTCGCAACTAGAAACTCCACAACTAGACACTCCACAACTAGAAAACTCCGCAACTAGAAACTCCACCACTAGACACTCAAAACTTGAGACTCCGCAACGACAGACTTCGCAACTAGAAACTCTGCAACTAGAAACTGCACAGCTAGAAACTTGCAACTCGAAACTCTGCAACTAAAACTCCGCAACTAGAAACTCCACAGCTAGAAACTCCACAACTAGAGACTCCACAACTACAAACTCCATGACTAGAAACTTCACAATTAGAAACTCCACAACTAGAAACTCCACAACTTGAGACTTTGCAACTAGGAACTCGGCAACTAGAAACTCAACAACTAGAAACTCCGCAACTAGGAACTTCACAACTAGAAACTCCACAACTTGAAACACCACAACTAGATACTCCGCAACTACAAATTCCAACACTAGAAACTCCACAACAAGAAACTGCATAACTTGAAACTCCGCAACTAGAAACTCCGCAACTAGAGACTCCATAACTAGGAACTCCACAACTAGAAACTCCAAAACTACAGACTCCACAACTACAGACTCCACACCTAGAAACTCCACAGCTAGAGACTCCACAACTAGAAAGTCTACAACTAGAAACTCCACAACTACGAACCTCACAACTAGAAACTCCACAAGTTGAAACACCACAACTAGATACTCCACAACTACAAATTCCACAACTTGAAAGTCCACAACTAGAAACTCCGCAACTAGAAACTCCACAACTAGAGACTCCATAACTTGAAACACCACAACTAGATACTCGACAACTACAAATTCCACATCTAGAAACTCCAAATTTAGAAACTCCACAACTTTAAACTCCACAACTAGAAACTCCATAACTAGAAACTCCACAACTTGAGACTTCGCAACTAGAAACTCCACAACTAGAGACTCCACAACTAGAAACTCTACAACTAGAAACTCCACAACTACGAACTTCACAACTAGAAACTCTTCAACTCGAAACTCCACAACTTGGGACTTCGCAACTAGAAACTCTACAACTAGAAACTCCACAACTAGAGACTCCACAACTAGAAATTCCGCAACTAGAAAGTCCACAAATACGAACCCCAAAATTACGAACCCCACAACTAGAAACTCCACAACTAGAAACTCCACAACTTGAAACACCACAACTAGATATTCCGCAACTACAAATTCTACAACTAGAAACTCCACAACTAAAGACTCCATAACTAGAAACTCCACAACTAGAAACTCCACAACTACAGACTACAGAACTACAGACTTCACAACTAGAAACTCCACAGCTAGAGACTCCACAACTAGAAACTCCACAAATATGAACCCCACAACTACGAACACCACCACTAGAAACTCCACAACTGGAAACTCCACAACTAGAAACTCCACAACTTGAGACTTCGCAACTAGAAACTCCACAACTGGAAACACCACAACTCGAGACTCCACAACTAGAAACTCTACAACTAGAAATTCCACAACTACGAACTTCACAACTAGAAACTCTACAACTAGAAACTCCACAACTTGGGGCTTCGCAACTAGAAACTCCACAACTAGAAACTCCACAAGAGACTCCACAACTAGAAATTCCGCAACTAGAAACTCCACAACTTGAGACTTCGCAACTAGAAACTCGGCAACTAGAAACTCCACAACTAGAAACTCCACAACTAGAAACTCCACAAATTGAAATGCCACAACTAGATACTCCACAACTACAAATTCCACAACTAGAAACTCCACAACTAAAAACTCCGCAACTAGAAACTCCGCAACTAGAAACTCCACAACTAGATACTCCATAACTTGAAACACATCAACTAGATACTCCACAACTGCAAATTCCACATCTACAAACCCCAAATTTTGAAACTCCGCAACTTTAAACTCCACAACTAGACACTCCATAACTAGGAACTCCTCAACAAGAAACTCCAACTACAGACTCCACAACTACAAACTCCACAACTAGAAACTCCACAACCGGAAACTCCGCAACTAGAAACTCCGCTACTAGAAACTCCACAACTAGAAATTCCACAACCAGAGACTCAACAACTTGAGACTCCACAACTGAAAACTCCACAGCTAGAAACTCCACAACTTGAGACTTCGCAACTAGAAACTCGGCAACTAGAAACTCAACAACTAGAAACTCCACAACTAGAAACTCCACAACTTGAAACTCCACAACTAGAAACGCAACAACTAGAAACTCCACACCTAGAAACTCCGCAACTAGAAACTCCACAACTAGAAACTCCACAACTAGAACCTATGCAACTAGAAACTCCGCGACTAGAAACTCCAAAGCTAGAACGTCCGCAACTAGAAACTGTGCAACTAGAAACTCCGCAACTAGAAACTCCAACGCTAGAAACTCCACAACTAGAAACTCAACAACTAGAAACTCCACAACTAGAGACTCCAAAACTAGAGACTCTGCAACTAGAAACTCCACAGCTAGAAACTCCGCAACTAGAAACTCCGCAACTAGAAACTCCACAACTAGAGACTCCGCAACTATAAACTCCACAACTCAAAACTCTGCAACTCGAAACTCTGCAACTAGAAAATTCCCAACTAGAAACTACACAACTACAATCTCCGCAACTCAAAACTCCGCAACTACAAAATCCACAACTAGAAACTCCACAACTGGGAACTCCGCAACTAGAAAATCTACAACTATAAACTCGAAAACTGAAAACTCTAACTAGAAACTCCACAACTAGAAACTCCACAACTAGAAACTCCCCAACTAGACACTTCGCAACTAGAAACTCCACAACTAGACACTCCACAACTAGAAAACTCCGCAACTAGAAACTCCACCACTACACACTCAAAACTTGAGACTCCGCAACGACAGACTTCGCAACTAGAAACTCTGCAACTAGAAACTGCACAGCTAGAAACTTGCAACTCGAAACTCTGCAACTAAAACTCCGCAACTAGAAACTCCACAGCTAGAAACTCCACAACTAGAGACTCCACAACTACAAACTCCATGACTAGAAACTTCACAATTAGAAACTCCACAACTAGAAACTCCACAACTTGAGACTTTGCAACTAGAAACTCGGCAACTAGAAACTCAACAACTAGAAACTCCGCAACTAGGAACTTCACAACTAGAAACTCCACAACTTGAAACACCACAACTAGATACTCCGCAACTACAAATTCCAACACTAGAAACTCCACAACAAGGAACTGCATAACTAGAAACTCCGCAACTAGAAACTCCGCAACTAGAGACTCCATAACTAGGAACTCCACAACTAGAAACTCCAAAACTACAGACTCCACAACTACAGACTCCACACCTAGAAACTCCACAGCTAGAGACTCCACAACTAGAAACTCTACAACTAGAAACTCCTCAACTACGAACCTCACAACTAGAAACTCCTCAAATTGAAACACCACAACTAGATACTCCACAACTACAAATTCCACAACTTGAAAGTCCACAACTAAAAACTCCGCAACTAGAAACTCCACAACTAGAGACTCCATAACTTGAAACACCACAACTAGATACTCCACAACTACAAATTCCACATCTAGAAACTCCAAATTTAGAAACTCCACACCTTTAAACTCCACAACTAGAAACTCCATAACTAGAAACTCCACAACTTGAGACTTCGCAACTAGAAACTCCACAACTAGAGACTCCACAACTAGAAACTCTACAACTAGAAACTCCACAACTACGAACTTCACAACTAGAAACTCTTCAACTCGAAACTCCACAACTTGTACTTCGCAACTAGAAACTCTACAACTAGAAACTCCACAACTAGAGACTCCACAACTAGAAATTCCGCAACTAGAAAGTCCACAAATACGAACCCCAAAATTACGAACCCCACAACTAGAAACTCCACAACTATAAACTCCACAACTTGAAACACCACAACTAGATACTCCGCAACTACAAATTCTACAACTAGAAACTCCACAACTAAAGACTCCATAACTAGAAACTCCACAACTAGAAACTTCACAACTACAGACTACACAACTACAGACTTCACAACTAGAAACTCCACAGCTAGAGACTCCACAACTAGAAACTCCACAAATATGAACCCCACAACTACGAACACCACAACTAGAAACTCCACAACTGGAAACTCCACAACTAGAAACTCCACAACTTGAGACTTCGCAACTAGAAACTCCACAACTAGAAACACCACAACTAGAGACTCCACAACTAGAAACTCTACAACTAGAAACTCCACAACTACGAACTTCACAACTAGAAACTCTACAACTTGGGGCTTCGCAACTAGAAACTCCACAACTAGAAACTCCACAACTAGAGACTCCACAACTAGAAATTCCGCAACTAGAAACTCCACAACTTGAGACTTCGCCACTAGAAACTCGGCAACTAGAAACGCCACAAATTGAAACGCCACAACTAGATACTCCACAACTACAAATTCCACAACTAGAAACTCCACAACTAAAAACTCCGCAACTAGAAACTCCGCAACTAGAAACTCCACAACTAGATACTCCATAACTTGAAACACATCAACTAGATACTCCACAACTGCAAATTCCACATCTAGAAACCCCAAATTTTGAAACTCCGCAACTTTAAACTCCACAACTAGACACTCCATAACTAGGAACTCCTCAACAAGAAACTCCAACTACAGACTCCACAACTACAAACTCCACAACTAGAAACTCCACAACCGGAAACTCCGCAACTAGAAACTCCGCAACTAGAAACTCCACAACTAGAAATTCCACAACCAGAGACTCAACAACTTGAGACTCCACAACTGAAAACTCCACAGCTAGAAACTCCACAACTTGAGACTTCGCAACTAGAAACTCGGCAACTAGAAACTCCACAACTAGAAACGCAACAACTAGAAACTCCACACCTAGAAACTCCGCAACTAGAAACTCCACAACTAGAAACTCGACAACTAGAACCTATGCAACTAGAAACTCCGCGACTAGAAACTCCAAAGCTAGAACGTCCGCAACTAGAAACTGTGCAACTAGAAACTCCGCAACTAGAAACTCCAACGCTAGAAACTCCACAACTAGAAACTCTACAACTAGAAACTCCACAACTAGAGACTCTAAAACTAGAGACTCCGCAACTAGAAACTCCACAGCTAGAAACTCCGCAACTAGAAACTCCGCAACTAGAAACTCCACAACTAGAGACTCCGCAACTATAAACTCCACAACTTAAAACTCTGCAACTCGAAACTCTGCAACTAGAAAATTCCCAACTAGAAACTACACAACTACAATCTCCGCAACTCAAGACTCCGCAACTACAAAATCCACAACTAGAAACTCCACAACTGGGAACTCCGCAACTAGAAAATCTACAACTATAAACTCGAAAACTGAAAACTCCAACTAGAAACTCCACAACTAGAAACTCCACAACTAGACACTTCGCAACTAGAAACTCCACAACTAGGCACTCCACAACTAGAAAACTCCGCAACTAGAAACTCCACCACTAGACACTCAAAACTTGAGACTCCGCAATGACAGACTTCGCAACTAGAAACTCTGCAACTAGAAACTGCACAGCTAGAAACTTGCAACTCGAAACTCTGCAACTAAAACTCCGCAACTAGAAACTCCACAGCTAGAAACTCCACAACTAGAGACTCCACTACTACAAACTCCATGACTAGAAACTTCACAAATAGAAACTCCACAACTAGAAACTCCACAACTTGAGACTTTGCAACTAGAAACTCGGCAACTAGAAACTCAACAACTAGAAACTCCACAACTAGGAACTTCACAACTAGAAACTCCACAACTTGAAACACCACAACTAGATACTCCGCAACTACAAATTCCAACACTAGAAACTCCACAACAAGAAACTGCATAACTAGAAACTCCGCAACTAGAAACTCCGCAACTAGAGACTCCATAACTAGGAACTCCACAACTAGAAACTCCAAAACTACAGACTCCACAACTACAGACTCCACACCTAGAAACTCCACAGCTAGAGACTCCACAACTAGAAACTCTACAACTAGAAAATCCACAACTACGAACCTCACAACTAGAAACTCCACAAATTGAAACACCACAACTAGATACTCCACAACTACAAATTCCACAACTTGAAAGTCCACAACTAGAAACTCCGCAACTAGAAACTCCACAACTAGAGACTCCATAACTTGAAACACCACAACTAGATACTCCACAACTAGAAATTCCACATCTAGAAACTCCAAATTTAGAAACTCCACAACTTTAAACTCCACAACTAGACACTCCATAACTAGGAACTCCTCAACAAGAAACTCCACAACTACAAACTGCACAACTAGAAACTCCACAGCTAGAGACTCCACAACTAGAAATTCTACAACTACGAACCTCACAACTAGAAACTCTACAAGTAGAAACTCCACAACTGAAAACTCCACAACTTGAGACTTCGCAACTAGAAACTCGGCAACTAGAAACTTAACAACTAGAAACTCCACAACTGGAAACTCCACAACTAGAAACTCCACAACTTGAAACACCACAACTAGATACTCCACAACTACAAATTCCACAACAAGAAACTCCAAATTTAGAAACTCCGCAACTAGAAACTCCGCAACTTAAAACTCCACAACTAGAGACTCCATAACCAGGAACTCCACATCTAGAAACTCCACAACTACAGACTCCACAACTACAAACTTCGCAACTAGAAACTCCACAACCAGAAACTCCGCAACTAGAAACTCCACAACTAGAAGTTCCACAACTAGAAACGCAACAACTAGAAACTCCACACCTAGAAACTCCGCAACTAGAAACTCCACAACTAGAAACTCCACAACTAGAAACTATGCAACTAGAAACTCCGCAACTAGAAACTCCACAGCTAATACGTCCGCAACTAGAAACTTTGCAACTAGAAACTCTGGAACTAGAAACTCCAACGCTAGAAACTACACAACTAGAAACTCCACAACAAGAAACTCCACAACTAGAGACCACAACTAGAGACTCCGCAACTAGAAACTCCCCAGCTAGAAACTCCGCAACTAGAAACTCCGCAACTAGAAACTCCACAACTAGAGACTCCGCAACTATGAACTCCACAACTTGAAACTCCACAACTTCAGACTCCACAACTACAAACTCCACAACTAGAAACTCCACAACAAGAAATTCCACAACCGGAGACTCAACAACTTTAGACTCCACAACTAAAAACTCCACAACTTGAGACTTCGCAACTACAAACTCCACAACTAGAAACTCTACAACTAGAAACTATGCAACTAGAAACTCCGCAACTAGAAACTCCACATCTAGAACGTCCACAACTAGAAACTCTGCAACTAGAAACTCCGACACTAGAAACTCCACAGCTAGACACTCCACAACTTGAAACTCCACAACAAGAAACTCCATAACTAGAGACTCCACAACTAGAGACTGCACAACTAGAGACTCCGCAACGAGAAACTCCACAGCTAGAAACTCCGCAACTAGAAACTCCACAACTAGAGACTCCGCAACTCTAAAATCCACAACTTGAAACTCTGGAACTCAAAACTCTGCAACTAGAAAACCCCCAACTAGAAACTCTACAACTGGGAACTCCGCAACTAGAAAATCTGCAACTAGAAATTCGAAAACTAAAAACTACAATCTGAATCTCCACAACTAGAAACTCCACAACTAGACACTCCACAACTAGAAACTCCACAACTAGACACTTCGCAACTAGAAACTCCACAACTAGACACTCCACAACTAGAAAACTCTGCAACTAGAAACTACAAGACTAGACACTCCACAACTTGAGACTCCACAACTTGAGACTTTGCAACTAGAAACTCGGCAACTAGAAACTCCACAACTAGAAACTTCACAACTAGAAACTTCACAACTTGAAACACCACAACTAGATACTCCGCAACTACAAATTCCACAACTAGAAAATCCACAACTAGAAACTCCATAACTAGAAACTCCACAACTTGAGACTTCGCAACTAGAAACTCCACAACTAGAAACACCACAACTAGAGACTCCACAACTAGAAACTCCACAACTAGAAACTCCACAAATATGAACCCCACAACTACGAACACCGCAACTAGAAACTCCACAACTGGAAACTCCACAACTAAAAACTCCACAACTTGAGACTTCGCAACTAGAAACTCCACAACTAGAAACACCACAACTAGAGACTCCACAACTACAGACTTCACAACTAGAAACTCCACAGCTAGAGACTCCACAACTAGAAACTCCACAAATATGAACCCCACAACTAGAACACCACAACTAGAAACTCCACAACTGGAAACTCCACAACTAAAAACTCCACAACTTGAGACTTCGCAACTAGAAACTCCACAACTAGAAACACCACAACTAGAGACTCCACAACTAGAAACTCTACAACTAGAAACTCCAACACTTGGGGCTTCGCAACTAGAAACTCCACAACTAGAAACTCCACAACTAGAGAATCCACAACTAGAAACTCCATGACTAGAAACTCCAACACTTGGGGCTTCGCAACTAGAAACTCCACAACTAGAAACTCCACAACTAGAGACTCCACAACTAGAAACTTCATGACTAGAAACTCCACAATTAGAAACTCCACAGCTAGAAACTCCACAACTTGAGGCTTTGCAACTAGAAACTCGGCAACTAGAAACTCAACAACTAGAAACTCCGCAACTCTAAAATCCACAACTTGAAACTCTGGAACTCAAAACTCTGCAACTAGAAAACCCCCAACTAGAAACTCCACAACTGGGAACCCCGCAACTAGAAAATCTGCAACTAGAAATTCGAAAACTAAAAACTACAACCTGAATCTCCACAACTAGAAACTCCACAACTAGACACTCCACAACTAGAAACTCCACAACTAGACACTTCGCAACTAGAAACTCCACAACTAGACACTCCACAACTACGAACCTCACAACTAAAAACTCCTCAAATTGAAACACCACAACTAGATACTCCACAACTACAAATTCCACAACTTGAAAGTCCACAACTAGAAACTCCGCAACTAGAAACTCCACAACTAGAGACTCCATAACTTGAAACACCACAACTAGATACTCCACAACTACAAATTCCACATCTAGAAACTCCAAATTTAGAAACTCCACAACTTTAAACTCCACAACTAGAAACTCCATAACTAGAAACTCCACAACTTGAGACTTCGCAACTAGAAACTCCACAACTAGAGACTCCACAACTAGAAACTCTACAACTAGAAACTCCACAACTACGAACTTCACAACTAGAAACTCTTCAACTCGAAACTCCACAACTTGGGACTTCGCAACTAGAAACTCTACAACTAGAAACTCCACAACTAGAGACTCCACAACTAGAAATTCCGCAACTAGAAAGTCCACAAATACGAACCCCAAAATTACGAACCCCACAACTAGAAACTCCACAACTATAAACTCCACAACTTGAAACACCACAACTAGATACTCCGCAACTACAAATTCTACAACTAGAAACTCCACAACTAAAGACTCCATAACTAGAAACTCCACAACTAGAATCTTCACAACTACAGACTACACAACTACAGACTTCACAACTAGAAACTCCACAGCTAGAGACTCCACAACTAGAAACTCCACAAATATGAACCCCACAACTACGAACACCGCAACTAGAAACTCCACAACTGGAAACTCCACAACTAGAAACTCCACAACTTGAGACTTCGCAACTAGAAACTCCACAACTAGAAACACCACAACTAGAGACTCCACAACTAGAAACTCTACAACTAGAAACTCCACAACTACGAACTTCACAACTAGAAACTCTACAACTTGGGGCTTCGCAACTAGAAACTCCACAACTAGAAACTCCACAACTAGAGACTCCACAACTAGAAATTCCGCAACTAGAAACTCCACAACTTGAGACTTCGCCACTAGAAACTCGGCAACTAGAAACGCCACAAATTGAAACGCCACAACTAGATACTCCACAACTACAAATTCCACAACTAGAAACTCCACAACTAAAAACTCCGCAACTAGAAAATCCGCAACTAGAAACTCCACAACTAGATACTCCATAACTTGAAACACATCAACTAGATACTCCACAACTGCAAATTCCACATCTAGAAACCCCAAATTTTGAAACTCCGCCACTTTAAACTCCACAACTAGACACTCCATAACTAGGAACTCCTCAACAAGAAACTCCAACTACAGACTCCACAACTACAAACTCCACAACTAGAAACTCCACAACCGGAAACTCCGCAACTAGAAACTCCGCAACTAGAAACTCCACAACTAGAAATTCCACAACCAGAGACTCAACAACTTGAGACTCCACAACTGAAAACTCCACAGCTAGAAACTCCACAACTTGAGACTTCGCAACTAGAAACTCGGCAACTAGAAACTCCACAACTAGAAACGCAACAACTAGAAACTCCACACCTAGAAACTCCGCAACTAGAAACTCCACAACTAGAAACTCCACAACTAGAACCTATGCAACTAGAAACTCCGCGACTAGAAACTCCAAAGCTAGAACGTCCGCAACTAGAAACTGTGCAACTAGAAACTCCGCAACTAGAAACTCCAACGCTAGAAACTCCACAACTAGAAACTCTACAACTAGAAACTCCACAACTAGAGACTCTAAAACTAGAGACTCCGCAACTAGAAACTCCACAGCTAGAAACTCCGCAACTAGAAACTCCGCAACTAGAAACTCCACAACTAGAGACTCCGCAACTATAAACTCCACAACTTAAAACTCTGCAACTCGAAACTCTGCAACTAGAAAATTCCCAACTAGAAACTACACAACTACAATCTCCGCAACTCAAGACTCCGCAACTACAAAATCCACAACTAGAAACTCCACAACTGGGAACTCCGCAACTAGAAAATCTACAACTATAAACTCGAAAACTGAAAACTCCAACTAGAAACTCCACAACTAGAAACTCCACAACTAGACACTTCGCAACTAGAAACTCCACAACTAGACACTCCACAACTAGAAAACTCCGCAACTAGAAACTCCACCACTAGACACTCAAAACTTGAGACTCCGCAACGACAGACTTCGCAACTAGAAACTCTGCAACTAGAAACTGCACAGCTAGAAACTTGCAACTCGAAACTCTGCAACTAAAACTCCGCAACTAGAAACTCCACAGCTAGAAACTCCACAACTAGAGACTCCACTACTACAAACTCCATGACTAGAAACTTCACAAATAGAAACTCCACAACTAGAAACTCCACAACTTGAGACTTTGCAACTAGAAACTCGGCAACTAGAAACTCAACAACTAGAAACTCCACAACTAGGAACTTCACAACTAGAAACTCCACAACTTGAAACACCACAACTAGATACTCCGCAACTACAAATTCCAACACTAGAAACTCCACAACAAGAAACTGCATAACTAGAAACTCCGCAACTAGAAACTCCGCAACTAGAGACTCCATAACTAGGAACTCCACAACTAGAAACTCCAAAACTACAGACTCCACAACTACAGACTCCACACCTAGAAACTCCACAGCTAGAAACTCCACAGCTAGAGACTCCACAACTAGAAATTCTACAACTACGAACCTCACAACTAGAAACTCTACAAGTAGAAACTCCACAACTGAAAACTCCACAACTTGAGACTTCGCAACTAGAAACTCGGCAACTAGAAACTCAACAACTAGAAACTCCACAACTGGAAACTCCACAACTAGAAACTCCACAACTTGAAACACCACAACTAGATACTCCACAACTACAAATTCCACAACAAGAAACTCCAAATTTAGAAACTCCGCAACTAGAAACTCCGCAACTTAAAACTCCACAACTAGAGACTCCATAACCAGGAACTCCACATCTAGAAACTCCACAACTACAGACTCCACAACTACAAACTTCGCAACTAGAAACTCCACAACCAGAAACTCCGCAACTAGAAACTCCACAACTAGAAGTTCCACAACTAGAAACGCAACAACTAGAAACTCCACACCTAGAAACTCCGCAACTAGAAACTCCACAACTAGAAACTATGCTACTAGAAACTCCGCAACTAGAAACTCCACAGCTAATACGTCCGCAACTAGAAACTTTGCAACTAGAAACTCTGCAACTAGAAACTCCAACGCTAGAAACTACACAACTAGAAACTCCACAACAAGAAACTCCACAACTAGAGACCACAACTAGAGACTCCGCAACTAGAAACTCCCCAGCTAGAAACTCCGCAACTAGAAACTCCGCGACTAGAAACTCCACAACTAGAGACTCCGCAACTATGAACTCCACAACTTGAAACTCCACAACTTCAGACTCCACAACTACAAACTCCACAACTAGAAACTCCACAACAAGAAATTCCACAACCGGAGACTCAACAACTTTAGACTCCACAACTAAAAACTCCACAACTTGAGACTTCGCAACTACAAACTCCACAACTAGAAACTCTACAACTAGAAACTCTGCAACTAGAAACTCCGCAACTAGAAACTCCACATCTAGAACGTCCACAACTAGAAACTCTGCAACTAGAAACTCCGACACTAGAAACTCCACAGCTAGACACTCCACAACTTGAAACTCCACAACAAGAAACTCCATAACTAGAGACTCCACAACTAGAGACTGCACAACTAGAGACTCCGCAACGAGAAACTCCACAGCTAGAAACTCCGCAACTAGAAACTCCACAACTAGAGACTCCGCAACTCTAAAATCCACAACTTGAAACTCTGGAACTCAAAACTCTGCAACTAGAAAACCCCCAACTAGAAACTCCACAACTGGGAACTCTGCAACTAGAAAATCTGCAACTAGAAATTCGAAAACTAAAAACTACAATCTAAATCTCCACAACTAGAAACTCCACAACTAGACACTCCACAACTAGAAACTCCACAACTAGACACTTCGCAACTAGAAACTCCACAACTAGACACTCCACAACTAGAAAACTCCGCAACTAGAAACTACAAGACTAGACACTCCACAACTTGAGACTTTGCAACTAGAAACTCGGCAACTAGAAACTCCACAACTAGAAACTTCACAACTAGAAACTTCACAACTTGAAACACCACAACTAGATACTCCGCAACTACAAATTCCACAACTAGAAAATCCACAACTAGAAACTCCATAACTAGAAACTCCACAACTTGAGACTTCGCAACTAGAAACTCCACAACTAGAAACACCACAACTAGAGACTCCACAACTAGAAACTCCACAACTAGAAACTCCACAAATATGAACCCCACAACTACGAACACCGCAACTAGAAACTCCACAACTGGAAACTCCACAACTAAAAACTCCACAACTTGAGACTTCGCAACTAGAAACTCCACAACTAGAAACACCACAACTAGAGACTCCACAACTACAGACTTCACAACTAGAAACTCCACAGCTAGAGACTCCACAACTAGAAACTCCACAAATATGAACCCCACAACTAGAACACCACAACTAGAAACTCCACAACTGGAAACTCCACAACTAAAAACTCCACAACTTGAGACTTCGCAACTAGAACTCCACAACTAGAAACACCACAACTAGAGACTCCCCAACTAGAAACTCTACAACTAGAAACTCCAACACTTGGGGCTTCGCAACTAGAAACTCCACAACTAGAAACTCCACAACTAGAGAATCCACAACTAGAAACTCCATGACTAGAAACTCCACAATTAGAAACTCCACAGCTAGAAACTCCACAACTTGAGACTTTGCAACTAGAAACTCGGCAACTAGAAACACAACAACTAGAAACTCCACAACTACAAACTTCACAACTAGAAACTCCACAACTTGAAACACCACAACTAGATACTCCGCAACTACAAATTCCACAACTAGAAACTCCACCACTAAAGACTCCATAACTAGAAACTCCGCAACTAGAAACTCCACAACTACAGACTTCACAACTAGAAACTCCACAGCTAGAGACTCCACAACTAGAAACTCCACAAATACGAACCCCACAACTACGAACACCACAACTAGAAACTCCACAACTAGAAACTCCACAACTTGAGACTTCGCAACTAGAAACTCCACAACTAGAAACACCACAACTAGAGACTCCACAACTAGAAACTCTACAACTAGAAACTCCGCAACTAGAAACTCCACAACTAGAGACTCTATAACTTGAAACTTCACAACTAGAAACTCCACAACTACGAACCTCACAACCAGAAACTCCACAACTAGAAACTCCACAACTAGAAACTCCACAAATATGAACCCCACAACTACGAACACCGCAACTAGAAACTCCACAACTGGAAACTCCACAACTAAAAACTCCACAACTTGAGACTTCGCAACTAGAAACTCCACAACTAGAAACACCACAACTAGAGACTCCACAACTAGAAACTCTACAACTAGAAACTCCACAACTACGAACTTCACAACTAGAAACTCTACAACTAGAAACTCCACAACTTGGGGCTTCGCAACTAGAAACTCCACAACTAGAAACTCCACAACTAGAGACTCCACAACTAGAAACTTCATGACTAGAAACTCCACAATTAGAAACTCCACAGCTAGAGACTCCACAACTAGAAATTCCGCAACTAGAAACTCCAAAAATACGAACCCCACAACTGCGAACCCCACAACTAGAAACTCCACAACTAGAAACTCCACAACTTGAAACACCACAACTAGATACTCCGCAACTACAAATTCCACAACTAGAAACTCCACAACTAAAGACTCCATAACTAGAAACTCCACATCTAGAAACTCCACAACTACAGACTCCACAACTACAGACTTCACAACTAGAAACTCCACAGCTAGAGACTCCACAACTAGAAACTCCACAAATATGAACCCCACAACTAGAACACCACAACTAGAAACTCCACAACTGGAAACTCCACAACTAAAAACTCCACAACTTGAGACTTCGCAACTAGAAACTCCACAACTAGAAACACCACAACTAGAGACTCCACAACTAGAAACTCTACAACTAGAAACTCCAACACTTGGGGCTTCGCAACTAGAAACTCCACAACTAGAAACTCCACAACTAGAGACTCCACAACTAGAAACTTCATGACTAGAAACTCCACAATTAGAAACTCCACAGCTAGAAACTCCACAACTTGAGACTTTGCAACTAGAAACTCGGCAACTAGAAACTCAACAACTAGAAACTCCGCAACTCTAAAATCCACAACTTGAAACTCTGGAACTCAAAACTCTGCAACTAGAAAACCCCCAACTAGAAACTCCACAACTGGGAACCCCGCAACTAGAAAATCTGCAACTAGAAATTCGAAAACTAAAATCTACAACCTGAATCTCCACAACTAGAAACTCCACAACTAGACACTCCACAACTAGAAACTCCACAACTAGACACTTCGCAACTAGAAACTCCACAACTAGACACTCCACAACTAGAAAACTCCGCAACTAGAAACTCCAAGACTAGACACTCCACAACTTGAGACTCCACAACTTGAGACTTTGCAACTAGAAACTCGGCAACTAGAAACTCCACAACTAGAAACTTCACAACTAGAAACTTCACAACTTGAAACACCACAACTAGATACTCCGCAACTACAAATTCCACAACTAGAAAACCCCCAACTAGAAACTCCAAGACTAGACACTCCACAACTTGAGACTCCACAACTTGAGACTTTGCAACTAGAAACTCGGCAACTAGAAACTCCACAACTAGAAACTTCACAACTAGAAACTTCACAACTTGAAACACCACAACTAGATACTCCGCAACTACAAATTCCACAACCAGAAAATCCACAACTAGAAACTCCATAACTAGAAACTCCTCAACTTGAGACTTCGCAACTAGAAACTCCACAACTAGAAACACCACAACTACAGACTCCACAACTAGAAACTCTACAACTAGAAACTCCACAACTACGAACTTCGCAACTAGAAACTCCACAACTAGAAACTCCACAACTAGAGACTCCACAACTAGAAATTCCGCAACTAGAAACTCCACAAATACGAACCCCACAACTGCGAACCCCACAACTAGAAACTCCACAACTAGAAACTCCACAACTTGAAAATCCACAACTAGAGGCTCCACAACTAGAAATTCCGCAACTAGAAACTCCACAACTTGAGACTTCGCAACTAGAAACTCGGCAACTAGAAACTCCACAACTAGAAACTCCACAACTAGAAACTCCACAAATTGAAACGCCACAACTAGATACTCCACAACTACAAATTCCACAACTAGAAACTCCACAACTAAAAACTCCGCAACTAGAAACTCCGCAACTAGAAACTCCACAACCAGATACTCCATAACTTGAAACACATCAACTAGATACTCCACAACTGCAAATTCCACATCTAGAAACCCCAAATTTTGAAACTCCGCAACTTTAAACTCCACAACTAGACACTCCATAACTAGGAACTCCTCAACAAGAAGCTCCAACTACAGACTCCACAACTACAAACTCCACAACTAGAAACTCCACAACCGGAAACTCCGCAACTAGAAACTCCGCAACTAGAAACTCCACAACTAGAAATTCCACAACCAGAGACTCAACAACTTGAGACTCCACAACTGAAAACTCCACAGCTAGAAACTCCACAACTTGAGACTTCGCAACTAGAAACTCGGCAACTAGAAACTCAACAACTAGAAACTCCACAACTAGAAACTCCACAACTTGAAACTCCACAACTAGAAACGCAACAACTAGAAACTCCACACCTAGAACCTATGCAACTAGAAACTCCGCGACTAGAAACTCCAAAGCTAGAACGTCCGCAACTAGAAACTGTGCAACTAGAAACTCCGCAACTAGAAACTCCAACGCTAGAAACTCCACAACGAGAAACTCAACAACTAGAAACTCCACAACTAGAGACTCTAAAACTAGAGACTCCGCAACTAGAAACTCCACAGCTAGAAACTCCGCAACTAGAAACTCCGCAACTAGAAACTCCGCAACTAGAAACTCCACATCTAGAGACTCCGCAACTATAAACTCCACAACTTAAAACTCTGCAACTCGAAACTCTGCAACTAGAAAATTGCCAACTAGAAACTACACAACTACAATCTCCGCAACTCAAGACTCCGCAACTACAAAATCCACAACTAGAAACTCCACAACTGGGAACTCCGCAACTAGAAAATCTACAACTATAAACTCGAAAACTGAAAACTCCAACTAGAAACTCCACAACTAGAAACTCCACAACTAGACACTTCGCAACTAGAAACTCCACAACTAGACACTCCACAACTAGAAAACTACGCAACTAGAAACTCCACCACTAGACACTCAAAACTTGAGACTCCGCAACGACAGACTTCGCAACTAGAAACTCTGCAACTAGAAACTGCACAGCTAGAAACTTGCAACTCGAAACTCTGCAACTAAAACTCCGCAACTAGAAACTCCACAGCTAGAAACTCCACAACTAGAGACTCCACTACTACAAACTCCATGACTAGAAACTTCACAATTAGAAACTCCACAACTAGAAACTCCACAACTTGAGACTTTGCAACTAGAAACTCGGCAACTAGAAACTCAACAACTAGAAACTCCACAACTAGGAACTTCACAACTAGAAACTCCACAAGTTGAAACACCACAACTAGATACTCCGCAACTACAAATTCCAACACTAGAAATCCCACAACAAGAAACTGCATAACTAGAAACTCCGCAACTAGAAACTCCGAAACTAGAGACTCCATAACTAGGAACTCCACAACTAGAAACTCCAAAACTACAGACTCCACAACTACAGACTCCACACCTAGAAGCTCCACAGCTAGAGACTCCACAACTAGAAACTCTACAACTAGAAAATCCACAACTACGAACCTCACAACTAGAAACTCCACAAATTGAAACACCACAACTAGATACTCCACAACTACAAATTCCACAACTTGAAAGTCCACAACTAGAAACTCCGCAACTAGAAACTCCACAACTAGAGACTCCATAACTTGAAACACCACAACTAGATACTCCACAACTAGAAATTCTACATCTAGAAACTACAAATTTAGAAACTCCACAACTTTAAACTCCACAACTAGACACTCCATAACTAGGAACTCCTCAACAAGAAACTCCACAACTACAGACTCCACAACTACAAACTGCACAACTAGAAACTCCACAGCTAGAGACTCCACAACTAGAAATTCTACAACTACGAACCTCACAACTAGAAACTCTACAAGTAGAAACTCCACAACTGAAAACTCGACAACTTGAGACTTCGCAACTAGAAACTCGGCAACTAGAAACTCAACAACTAGAAACTCCACAACTGGAAACTCCCCAACTAGAAACTCCACAACTTGAAACACCACAACTAGATACTCCACAACTACAAATTCCACAACAAGAAACTCCAAATTTAGAAACTCCGCAACTAGAAACTCCGCAACTTAAAACTCCACAACTAGAGACTCCATAACCAGGAACTCCACATCTAGAAACTCCACAACTACAGACTCCACAACTACAAACTTCGCAACTAGAAACTCCACAACCAGAAACTCCGCAACTAGAAACTCCACAACTAGAAGTTCCACAACTAGAAACGCAACAACTAGAAACTCCACACCTAGAAACTCCGCAACTAGAAACTCCACAACTAGAAACTCCACAACTAGAAACTATGCAACTAGAAACTCCGCAACTAGAAACTCCACAGCTAATACGTCCGCAACTAGAAACTTTGACATGGAAACTCTGCAACTAGAAACTCCAACGCTAGAAACTACACAACTAGAAACTCCACAACAAGAAACTCCACAACTAGAGACCACAACTAGAGACTCCGCAACTAGAAACTCCCCAGCTAGAAAATCCGCAACTAGAAACTCCGCAACTAGAAACTCCACAACTAGAGACTCCGCAACTATGAACTCCACAACTTGAAACTCTGCAACTCGAAACTCTGCAACTAGAAAATTCCCAACTAGAAACTACAGAACTACAATCTCCGCAACTCGAAACTCCGCAACTACAAAATCCACAACTAGAAACTCCACAACCGGGAACTCCACAACTAGAAAATCTACAACTAGAAACTCGAAAACTAAAAACTGCAACTAGAAACTCCACAACTAGAAACTCCACAACTAGACACTTCGCCACTTGAAACTCCACAACTAGACACTCAACAACTAGAAAACTCCGCAACTAGAAACTCCACGACTAGACACTCCAAAACTTGAGATTCCGCAACGACAGACTGCGCAACTAGAAACTCTGCAACTAGAAACTGCACAGCTAGAAACTTGCAACTCGAAACTCTGCAACTAAAACTCCGCAACTAGAAACTCCAAAGCTAGAAACTCCACAACTAGAGACTTCACAACTAGAAACTCCATGACTAGAAACTCCACAATTAGAAACTACACAACTACAGACTCCACAACTACAGACTCCACAACTAGAAACTCAACAGCTAGAGACTCCACAACTAGAAACTCTCCACAACTACAAACCCCACAACTAGAAACTCCACAACTAAAAACTCCACAACTAGAAACACCACAACTAGAGACTCCACAACTAGAAACTCTACAACTAGAAACTCCACAACTACGAACTTCACAACTAGAAACTCTACAACTAGAAACTCCACAACTTGGGGCTTCGCAACTAGAAACTCCACAACTAGAAACTCCACAACTAGAGACTCCACAACTAGAAACTTCATGACTAGAAACTCCACAATTAGAAACTCCACAGCTAGAGACTCCACAACTAGAAATTCCGCAACTAGAAACTCCAAAAATACGAACCCCACAACTGCGAACCCCACAACTAGAAACTCCACAACTAGAAACTCCACAACTTGAAACACCACAACTAGATACTCCGCAACTACAAATTCCACAACTAGAAACTCCACAACTAAAGACTCCATAACTAGAAACTCCACATCTAGAAACTCCACAACTACAGACTCCACAACTACAGACTTCACAACTAGAAACTCCACAGCTAGAGACTCCACAACTAGAAACTCCACAAATATGAACCCCACAACTAGAACACCACAACTAGAAACTCCACAACTGGAAACTCCACAACTAAAAACTCCACAACTTGAGACTTCGCAACTAGAAACTCCACAACTAGAAACACCACAACTAGAGACTCCACAACTAGAAACTCTACAACTAGAAACTCCAACACTTGGGGCTTCGCAACTAGAAACTCCACAACTAGAAACTCCACAACTAGAGACTCCACAACTAGAAACTTCATGACTAGAAACTCCACAATTAGAAACTCCACAGCTAGAAACTCCACAACTTGAGACTTTGCAAGTAGAAACTCGGCAACTAGAAACTCAACAACTAGAAACTCCACAACTTGAAACACCACAACTAGATACTCCGCAACTACAAATTCCACAACTAGAAACTCCACCACTAAAGACTCCATAACTAGAAACTCCACAACTAGAAACTCCACAACTACAGACTTCACAACTAGAAACTCCACAGCTAGAGACTCCACAACTAGAAACTCCACAAATACGAACCCCACAACTACGAACACCACAACTAGAAACTCCACAACTAGAAACTCCACAACTTGAGACTTCGCAACTAGAAACTCCACAACTAGAAACACCACAACTAGAGACTCCACAACTAGAAACTCTACAACTAGAAACTCCGCAACTAGAAACTCCACAACTAGAGACTCTATAACTTGAAACTTCACAACTAGAAACTCCACAACTACGAACCTCACAACCAGAAACTCCACAACTAGAAACTCTGCAACTAGAAACTCCACAGCTAGAAACTCCACAACTTGAGACTTCGCAACTAGAAACTCCACAACTAGAAACTCCATAACTAGAAACTCCACAAATTGAAACGCCACAACTAGATACTCCACAACTACAAATTCCACAACTAGAAACTCCACAACTAAAAACTCCGCAACTAGAAACTCCGCAACTAGAAACTCCACAACTAGAGACTCCATAACTTGAAACACAACAACTAGATACTCCACAACTACAAATTCCACATCTAGAAACTCCAAATTTAGAAACTCTGCAACTTTAAACTCCACAACTAGACACTCCATAACTAGGAACTCCTCAACAAAAAACTTCACAACTACACACTCCACAACTACAAACTCCAGAACTAGAAACTCCACAACTGGAAACTCCGCAACTAGAAACTCCGCAACTAGAAACTCCACAACTAGAAATTCCACAACCAGAGACTCAACAACTTGAGACTCCACAACTAGAAACTCCACAGCTAGAAACTCTACAACTTGAGACTTCGCAACTAGAAACTCGGCAACTAGAAACTCAACAACTAGAAACTCCACAACTTGAAACTCCACAACTAGAAATGCAACAACTAGAAACTCCACACCAAGAAACTCCACAACTAGAAACTCTGCAAAAAGAAACTCCACAACTAGAAACTATGCAACTAGAAACTCCGCGACTAGAAACTCCAAAGCAAGAACGTCCGCAACTAGAAACTCTGCAACTAGAAACTCCGCAACTAGAAACTCCAACGCTAGAAACTCCACAACTAGAAACTCCACAACTAGAAACTCCACAACTAGAGACTCCAAAACTAGAGACTCCGCAACTAGAAACTCCACAGCTAGAAACTCCACAACTAGAAACTCCACAACTTGAAACTCCACAACTAGAAATGCAACAACTAGAAACTCCACACCTAGAAACTCCGCAACTCGAAACTCAGCAACTAGAAAATCTACAACTAGAAACTCGAAAACTAAAACTCCAACTAGGAACTCCACAACTAGAAACTCCACAACTAGAAACTCCACAACTAGACACTTCGCAACTAGAAACTCCACAACTAGACACTCCACAACTAGAAAACTCTGCAACTAGAAACTCCACCACTAGACACTCAAAACTTGAGACTCCGCAACGACAGAGCTCGCAACTAGAAACTCTGCAACTAGAAACTGCACAGCTAGAAACTTGCAACTCGAAACTCTGCAACTAAAACTCCGCAACTAGAAACTCCACAGCTAGAAACTCCACAACTAGAGACTCCACAACTACAGACTCCACAAGTACAAACTCCACAACTAGAAACTCCACAACTGGAAACTCCGCAACTAGAAACTCCACAACAAGAAATTCAACAACCGGAGACTCAACAACTTGAGACTCCACAACTAAAAACTCCACAACTTGAGACTTCGCAACTAGAAACTCGGCAACTAGAAACTCAACAACTAGAAACTCCACAACTGGAAACTCCCCAACTAGAAACTCCACAACTTGAAACACCACAACTAGATACTCCACAACTACAAATTCCACAACAAGAAACTCCAAATTTAGAAACTCCGCAACTAGAAACTCCGCAACTTAAAACTCCACAACTAGAGACTCCATAACCAGGAACTCCACATCTAGAAACTCCACAACTACAGACTCCACAACTACAAACTTCGCAACTAGAAACTCCACAACCAGAAACTCCGCAACTAGAAACTCCACAACTAGAAGTTCCACAACTAGAAACGCAACAACTAGAAACTCCACACCTAGAAACTCCGCAACTAGAAACTCCACAACTAGAAACTCCACAACTAGAAACTATGCAACTAGAAACTCCGCAACTAGAAACTCCACAGCTAATACGTCCGCAACTAGAAACTTTGCAACTAGAAACTCTGCAACTAGAAACTCCAACGCTAGAAACTACACAACTAGAAACTCCACAACAAGAAACTCCACAACTAGAGACCACAACTAGAGACTCCGCAACTAGAAACTCCCCAGCTAGAAAATCCGCAACTAGAAACTCCGCAACTAGAAACTCCACAACTAGAGACTCCGCAACTATGAACTCCACAACTTGAAACTCTGCAACTCGAAACTCTGCAACTAGAAAATTCCCAACTAGAAACTACAGAACTACAATCTCCACAACTCGAAACTCCGCAACTACAAAATCCACAACTAGAAACTCCACAACTGGGAACTCCACAACTAGAAAATCTACAACTAGAAACTCGAAAACTAAAAACTGCAACTAGAAACTCCACAACTAGAAACTCCACAACTAGACACTTCGCCACTTGAAACTCCACAACTAGACACTCCACAACTAGAAAACTCCGCAACTAGAAACTCCACGACTAGACACTCCAAAACTTGAGATTCCGCAACGACAGACTGCGCAACTAGAAACTCTGCAACTAGAAACTGCACAGCTAGAAACTTGCAACTCGAAACTTTGCAACTAAAACTCCGCAACTAGAAACTCCAAAGCTAGAAACTCCACAACTAGAGACTTCACAACTAGAAACTCCATGACTAGAAACTCCACAATTAGAAACTACACAACTACAGACTCCACAACTACAGACTCCACAACTAGAAACTCAACAGCTAGAGACTCCACAACTAGAAACTCTCCACAACTACAAACCCCACAACTAGAAACTCCACAACTAAAAACTCCACAACTAGAAACACCACAACTAGAGACTCCACAACTAGAAACTCTACAACTAGAAACTCCACAACTACGAACTTCACAACTAGAAACTCTACAACTAGAAACTCCACAACTTGGGGCTTCGCAACTAGAAACTCCACAACTAGAAACTCCACAACTAGAGACTCCACAACTAGAAACTTCATGACTAGAAACTCCACAATTAGAAACTCCACAGCTAGAGACTCCACAACTCCGTTGTATGGGATCCGTACACGAAAAAAGACATACAGAGCTTAGAAGCGCTACAAAAGAAAGCCATCAGATTTATATTCAATAAGTACAAAAGACTAGATTCACCAACTCAACTCATGAATGCTAATAACATCCCCACCTTGGCTGTCCGCAGAAAAATCAGTCGACTTAAATTCTTGCGCAATATTTTTAACGGAAAACTTGGTATGTCTGCACCTTCATATTTAAAGACCACTACAGCGAGAACTACGCGCAACGCTCACAAACACACCCTACAACACATTTTTGCCAAAACAGAGGCACTCAAACAGAGTTTTTTCCCCCGCACTGTCTCGGATTGGAACAGTCTACCTAAGTTCGTTTGCGAGGCAGACGATTTTGACGAAGTCCTTGAGCAATATTTGTGTTGTATTGAACATTGAATCATTGTAACTGTTATATTGCTGTTATGCTGCGTTATAAACTTTTATATTGCTGTCATATTACTGTTAAACTGTTATGCTACGAGTGTTGTGATATATTGCTTGCGCTGCCAGTGTTGTTATCACTGATTTCTGTATTCTTTTTTTTTCTGTAATTCCACTCCTGCCTGGGCCATGCTGGCCTGCAGTATTGTGAAATAAATAAATAAATAAAACTAGAAATTCCGCAACTAGAAACTCCAAAAATACGAACCCCACAACTGCGAACCCCACAACTAGAAACTCCACAACTAGAAACTCCACAACTTGAAACACCACAACTAGATACTCCGCAACTACAAATTCCACAACTAGAAACTCCACAACTAAAGACTCCATAACTAGAAACTCCACATCTAGAAACTCCACAACTACAGACTCCACAACTACAGACTTCACAACTAGAAACTCCACAGCTAGAGACTCCACAACTAGAAACTCCACAAATATGAACCCCACAACTAGAACACCACAACTAGAAACTCCACAACTGGAAACTCCACAACTAAAAACTCCACAACTTGAGACTTCGCAACTAGAAACTCCACAACTAGAAACACCACAACTAGAGACTCCACAACTAGAAACTCTACAACTAGAAACTCCAACACTTGGGGCTTCGCAACTAGAAACTCCACAACTAGAAACTCCACAACTAGAGACTCCACAACTAGAAACTTCATGACTAGAAACTCCACAATTAGAAACTCCACAGCTAGAAACTCCACAACTTGAGACTTTGCAAGTAGAAACTCGGCAACTAGAAACTCAACAACTAGAAACTCCACAACTTGAAACACCACAACTAGATACTCCGCAACTACAAATTCCACAACTAGAAACTCCACCACTAAAGACTCCATAACTAGAAACTCCACAACTAGAAACTCCACAACTACAGACTTCACAACTAGAAACTCCACAGCTAGAGACTCCACAACTAGAAACTCCACAAATACGAACCCCACAACTACGAACACCACAACTAGAAACTCCACAACTAGAAACTCCACAACTTGAGACTTCGCAACTAGAAACTCCACAACTAGAAACACCACAACTAGAGACTCCACAACTAGAAACTCTACAACTAGAAACTCCGCAACTAGAAACTCTGCAACTAGAAACTCCACAGCTAGAAACTCCACAACTTGAGACTTCGCAACTAGAAACTCCACAACTAGAAACTCCATAACTAGAAACTCCACAAATTGAAACGCCACAACTAGATACTCCACAACTACAAATTCCACAACTAGAAACTCCACAACTAAAAACTCCGCAACTAGAAACTCCGCAACTAGAAACTCCACAAATAGAGACTCCATAACTTGAAACACAACAACTAGATACTCCACAACTACAAATTCCACATCTAGAAACTCCAAATTTAGAAACTCTGCCACTTTAAACTCCACAACTAGACACTCCATAACTAGGAACTCCTCAACAAAAAACTTCACAACTACACACTCCACAACTACAAACTCCAGAACTAGAAACTCCACAACTGGAAACTCCGCAACTAGAAACTCCGCAACTAGAAACTCCACAACTAGAAATTCCACAACCAGAGACTCAACAACTTGAGACTCCACAACTAGAAACTCCACAGCTAGAAACTCTACAACTTGAGACTTCGCAACTAGAAACTCGGCAACTAGAAACTCAACAACTAGAAACTCCACAACTTGAAACTCCACAACTAGAAATGCAACAACTAGAAACTCCACACCAAGAAACTCCACAACTAGAAACTCTGCAAAAAGAAACTCCACAACTAGAAACTATGCAACTAGAAACTCCGCGACTAGAAACTCCAAAGCAAGAACGTCCGCAACTAGAAACTCTGCAACTAGAAACTCCGCAACTAGAAACTCCAACGCTAGAAACTCCACAACTAGAAACTCCACAACTAGAAACTCCACAACTAGAGACTCCAAAACTAGAGACTCCGCAACTAGAAACTCCACAGCTAGAAACTCCACAACTAGAAACTCCACAACTTGAAACTCCACAACTAGAAATGCAACAACTAGAAACTCCACACCTAGAAACTCCGCAACTCGAAACTCAGCAACTAGAAAATCTACAACTAGAAACTCGAAAACTAAAACTCCAACTAGGAACTCCACAACTAGAAACTCCACAACTAGAAACTCCACAACTAGACACTTCGCAACTAGAAACTCCACAACTAGACACTCCACAACTAGAAAACTCTGCAACTAGAAACTCCACCACTAGACACTCAAAACTTGAGACTCCGCAACGACAGAGCTCGCAACTAGAAACTCTGCAACTAGAAACTGCACAGCTAGAAACTTGCAACTCGAAACTCTGCAACTAAAACTCCGCAACTAGAAACTCCACAGCTAGAAACTCCACAACTAGAGACTCCACAACTACAGACTCCACAAGTACAAACTCCACAACTAGAAACTCCACAACTGGAAACTCCGCAACTAGAAACTCCACAACAAGAAATTCAACAACCGGAGACTCAACAACTTGAGACTCCACAACTAAAAACTCCACAACTTGAGACTTCGCAACTAGAAACTCGGCAACTAGAAACTCAACAACTAGAAACTCCACAACTAGAAACTCCACAACTAGAAACTCCACAACTTGAAACACCACAACTAGATACTCCACAACTACTAATTCCGCAACAAGAAACTCCAAATTTAGAAACTCCGCAACTAGAAACTCCGCAACTTAAAACTCCACAACTAGAGACTCCATAACTAGGAACTCCACATCTAGAAACTCCACAACTACAGACTCCACAACTACAAACTTCGCAACTAGAAACTCCACAACTAGAAACTCCGCAACTAGAAACTCCACAACTAGAATTTCCACAACCAGAGACTCAACAACTAGAAACTCCACAACTAGAAACCCAGCAACTAGAAACTCCACAACTAGAAACTCAACACCTACAAATTATACAACTTGAAACACCACAACTAGAAACGCAACAACTAGAAACTCCACACCTAGAAACTCCGCAACTAGAAACTCCACAACTAGAAACTCCACAACTAGAAACTATGCAACTAGAAACTCCGCAACTAGAAACTCCACAGCTAGAACGTCCGCAACTAGAAACTCTGCAACTAGAAACTCTGCAACTAGAAACTCCAACGCTAGAAACTCCACAACTAGAAACTCCACAACTAGAAACTCCACAACTAGAGACCACAACTAGAGACTCCGCAACTAGAAACTCCCCAGCTAGAAAATCCGCAACTAGAAACTCCGCAATTAGAAACTCCACAACTAGAGACTCCGCAACTATGAACTCCACAACTTGAAACTCTGCAACTCGAAACTCTGCAACTAGAAAATTCCCAACTAGAAACTACACAACTACAATCTCCGCAACTCGAAACTCCGCAACTACAAAATCCACAACTAGAAACTCCACAACTGGGAACTCCACAACTAGAAAATCTACAACTAGAAACTCGAAAACTAAAAACTGCAACTAGAAACTCCACAACTAGAAACTCCACAACTAGACACTTCGCCACTTGAAACTCCACAACTAGACACTCCACAACTAGAAAACTCCGCAACTAGAAACTCCACGACTAGACACTCCAAAACTTGAGATTCCGCAACGACAGACTGCGCAACTAGAAACTCTGCAACTAGAAACTGCACAGCTAGAAACTTGCAACTCGAAACTCTGCAACTAAAACTCCGCAACTAGAAACTCCAAAGCTAGAAACTCCACAACTAGAGACTTCACAACTAGAAACTCCATGACTAGAAACTCCACAATTAGAAACTACACAACTACAGACTCCACAACTACAGACTCCACAACTAGAAACTCAACAGCTAGAGACTCCACAACTAGAAACTCTCCACAACTACAAACCCCACAACTAGAAACTCCACAACTAAAAACTCCACAACTAGAAACTCCACAACTTAAGACTTCGCAACTAGAAACTCCACAACTAGAAACACCACAACTAGAATCTCCACAACTAGAAACTCCACAACTACGAACCTCACAACTAGAAACTCCACAACTAGAAACTCCACAACTTGAGACTCCGCAACTAGAAATCTAACTAGAAACACGAAAACTAAAAAGTCCAACTAGAAACTGCACAACTAGAAACTCCACACCTATAAATTCCGCAAATTAAAACTCCACAACTAGAAACTCCACAACCGGGAACTCCGCAACTAGAAAATCTACAAATAGACTCTTCGCAACTAGAAACTCTATAACTAGAGACTTCACAACTAGAAAACTCCGCAACTAGAAACTCTATGACTAGACAATCCCCAACTTGAGACTCCGCAACGAAAGACTCCGCAACTAGAAACTCTGCAACTAGAAACTCCAAAAGTAGAAACTCCACAGCTAGAAACTCCGCAACTAGAAACTCCAGAACTAGCGACTCCGCAACTCTAAACTCCACAACTTGAAACTCTGCAACTCGAAACTCTGCAACTAGAAAATCCCCTACTAGAAACTACACAACTAGAATCTCCACAACTCGAAACTCCGCAACTAGACACTCCACAAATAGAAAACTCCGCAACTAGAAACTCCACGACTAGACACTCCACAACGTGAGACTCCACAACGACAGACTCCGCATCTAGAAACTCTGCAACTAGAAACTGCACAGCTAGAAACTTGCAACTCGAAACTCTGCAACTAGAAACTCCGCAACTAGAAACTCCACAGCTAGAAACTCCACAACTAGAAACTCTTCAACTAGAGACTCCACAACTAGAGGCTGTACAACTAGAGACTCCGCAACTAGAAACTCCACAGCTACAAACTCCGCAACTAGAAACTCCACAACTAGAGACTCTGCAACTCTAAACTCCACAACTTGAAACTCTGCAACTCGAAACTCTGCAACTAGAAAATCCCCAACTAGAAACTACACAACTAGAATCTCCGCAACTCGAAACTCCGCAACTACAAAATCCACAACTAGAAACTCCAAAACCGGGAACTTCGCAACTAGAAAATGTACAACTAGAAACTCGAAAACTAAAAACTCCAACTAGAAACTCCGCAACTAGAAACCTCACTACTAGAAACTCCACAACTAGACACTTCGCAACTAGAAACTCCACAACTAGACACTCCACAACTAGAAAACTCCGCAACTAGAAACTCCACGAATAGACACTCCACAACTTGAGACTCCGCAATGACAGACTCCGCAACTAGAAATTTTGCAACTAGAAACATCACAGCTAGAAACTTGCAACTCAAAACTCTGCAACTAGAAACTCCGCAACTAGAAACTCCGCAGCTACAAACTCCACAGCTAGAAACTCCACAACTAGAAACTTCACAAATATAAACTCCATGACTAGAAACTCCACAATTAGAAACTCCACAATTAAAAACTCCACAGCTAGAAACTCTACAACTTGAGACTTTGCAACTAGAAACTCGGCAACTAGAAACTCCACAACTAGAAACTCCACAACTAGAAACTCCACAACTAGAAACTCCATAACTAGAAACTCCGCAACTAGACACTCCACAACTAGAGACTCCATAACTAGGAACTCCACAACTAGAAACTCCACAACTACAGATTCCACAACTACAGACTCCACAACTAGAAACTCCACAGCTAGAGACTCCACAACTAGAAACTCCACAACTAAGAACCCCACAACTACGAACCCCACATCTAGAAGCTCCACAACTAGGAACTCCACAACTTGAAACACCACAACTAGATACTCCGCAAATACATATTCCACAACTTGAAACTCCACAACTAGGAACTCCACAACTAGAGACTCCATAACTAGGAACTCCACACCTAATAATTCAAAAACTTGAAACTCCACAACTAGAAACTCAACAACTAGAAACTCCACACCTAGAAACTCCGCAACTAGAAACTCCACAACTAGAAACTCTACAACTAGAAACTATGCAACTAGAAACTCCGCAACTAGAAACTCCACAACTAGGAACTCCACAACTAGAAACTCCGCCACTAGAAACTCCACAACTAGAGACTCCATAACTAGGAACTCCACACCTAATAATTCAAAAACTTGAAACTTCACAACTAGAAACTCAACAACTAGAAACTCCACACCTAGAAACTCCGCAACTAGAAACTCCACAACTAGAAACTCTACAACTAGAAACTATGCAACTAGAAACTCCGCAACTAGAAACTCCACAGCTAGAACGTCCACAACTGGAAACTCTGCAACTAGAAACTCCACAACTAGAAACTCCACAGCTAGACACTCCACAACTAGAAACTCCACAACAAGAAACTCCACAACTAAGACTCCACAACTAGAGACTGCACAACTAGAGACTCCGCAACGAGAAACTCCACAGCTAGAAACTCTGCAACTAGAAACTCCACAACTAGAAACTCCGCAACTCTAAAATACACAACTTGAAACTCTGCAACTAGAAAATCCCCAACCTGAAACTCCACAACTGGGAACTCCGCAACTAGAAATTCGAAAACTAAAAACTACAACCTGAATCTCCACAACTAGAAACTCCACAACTAGAAACTCCACAACTAGAAACTCCACAACTAGACACTTCGCAACTAGAAACTCCACAACTAGACACTCCACAACTAGAAACTCGGCAACTAGAAACTCAACAACTAGAAACTCCACAACTAGAAACTTCACAACTAGAAACTTCACAACTTGAAACACCACAACTAGATACTCCACAACTACAAATTCTACAACTAGAAACTCCACAACTAGAAACTCCATAACTAGAAACTCCACAACTTGAGACTTCGCAACTAGAGACTCCACAACTAGAAACTCTACAACTAGAAACTCCACAACTACGAACTTCACAAGTAAAAACTCTACAACTAGAAACTCCACAACTTGGGACTTCGCAACTAGAAACTCCACAGCTAGAGACTCCACAACTAGAAACTCCACAAATACGAACCCCACAACTGCGAACCCCACAACTAGAAACTCCACGAATAGACACTCCACAACTTGAGACTCCGCAACGACAGACTCCGCAACTAGAAATTTTGCAACTAGAAACATCACAGCTAGAAACTTGCAACTCAAAACTCTGCTACTTGAAACTCCGCAACTAGAAACTCCACAGCTACAATCTCCACAGCTAGAAACTCCACAATTTAAAACTTCACAGCTAGAAACTCTACAACTTGAGACTTTGCAACTAGAAACTCTGCAACTAGAAACTCAACAACTAGAAACTCCACAACTAGAAACTTCACAACTAGAAACTCCACAACTTGAAACACCACAACAAGATACTCCGCCACTACAAGTTCTACAACTAGAAACTCCACAACTAGAAACTCCATAACTAGAAACTCCGCAACTAGAAACTCCACAACTAGAGACTCCATAACTAGGAACTCCACAACTAGAAACTCCACAACTACAGACTCCACAACTACAGACTCCACAACTAGAAACTCCACAGCTAGAGACTCCACAACTAGAAACTCCACAACTAAGAACCCCAAAACTACGAACCCCACATCTAGAAGCTCCACAACCAGAAACTCCACAACTTGAAACACCACAACTAGATACTCCGCAAATACATATTCCACAACTAGAAACTCAACAACTAGAAACTCCACACCTAGAAACTCCGCAACTAGAAACTCCACAACTAGAAACTCTACAACTAGAAACTATGCAACTAGAAACTCCGCAACTAGAAACTCCACAGCTAGAACGTCCACAACTACAAACTCTGCAAATAGAAACTCCGCAACTAGAAACTCCACAGCTAGACACTCCACAACTAGAAACTCCACAACAAGAAACTCCACAACTAAGACTCCACAACTAGAGACTGCACACCTAGAGACTCCACAACGAGAAACACCACAGCTAGAAACTCCGCAACTAGAAACTCCACAACTAGAGACTCCGCAACTCTAAAATCCACAACTTGAAACTCTGCAACTCGAAACTCTGCAACTAGAAAAATCCCAACTAGAAACTCCACAACTGGGAACTCCGCAACTAGAAAATCTGCAACTAGAAATTCGAAAACTAAAAACTACAACCTGAATCTCCACAACTAGAAACTCCACAAATAGAAACTCCACAACTAGAAACTCCACAACTAGACACTTCGCAACTAGAAACTCCACAACTAGACACTCCACAACTAGAAAACTCCGCAACTAGAAACTCCACGACTAGACACTCCACAACTTGAGACTCCACAACTTGAAACACCACAACTAGATACTCCGCAACTACAAATTCCACAACTAGAAACTCCACAACTAGAAACTCCATAACTAGAAACTCCACAACTTGACACTTCGCAACTAGAAATTCCACAACTAGAAACACCACAACTAGAGACTCCACAACTAGAAACTCTACAACTAGAAACTCCACAACTACGAACTTCACAACTAAAAACTCTACAACTAGAAACTCCACAACTTGGAACTTCGCAACTAGAAACTCCACAACTAGAAACTCCACAACTAGAGACTCCACAACTAGAAATTCCGCAACTAGAAACTCCACAAATACAAACCCCACAACTGCGAACCCCACAACTAGAAACTCCACAACTAGAAACTCCACAACTTGAAACACCACAACTAGATACTCCGCAACTACAAATTCCACAACTAGAAACTCCACAACTAAAGACTCCATAACTAGAAACTCCACATCTAGAAACTCCACAACTACAGACTCCACAACTACAGACTTCACAACTAGAAACTCCACAGCTAGAGACTCCACAACTCTAAACTCCACAAATACGAACCCCACAACTACGAACACCACAACTAGAAACACCACAACTAGAAACTCCACAACTAGAAACTCCACAACTTGAGACTTCGCAACTAGAAACTCCACAACTAGAAACACCACAACTAGAGACTCCACAACTAGAAACTCTACAACTAGAAACTCCAAAACTACGAACTTCACAACTAGAAACTCTACAACTAGAAACTCCACAACTTGGGACTTCGCAACTAGAAACTCCACAACTAGAAACTCCACAACTAGAGACTCCACAACTAGAAACTCCATGACTAGAAACTCCACAATTAGAAACTCCACAGCTAGAAACTCTACAACTTGAGACTTTGCAACTAGAAACTCGGCAACTAGAAACTCAACAACTAGAAATCCCACAACTAGAAACTCCACAACTAGAAACTCCACAACTTAAAACATCACAACTAGATACTCCACAACTACAAATTCCACAACTAGAAACTCCACAACTAAAGACTCCATAACTAGAAACTCCACAACTAGAAACTCCACAACTACAGACTTCACAACTAGAAACTCCACAGCTAGAGACTCCACAACTAGAAACTCCACAAATACGAACCCCACAACTACGAACACCACAACTAGAAACTCCACAACTAGAAACTCCATAACTTGAGACTTCGCAACTAGAAACTCCACAACTAGAAACACCACAACTAGACACTCCACAACTAGAAAACTCTGCAACTAGAAACTCCACCACTAGACACTCAAAACTTGAGACTCTGCAATGACAGAGCTCGCAACTAGAAACTCTGCAACTAGAAACTGCACAGCTAGAAACTTGCAACTCGAAACTCTGCAACTAAAACTCCGCAACTAGAAACTCCACAGCTAGAAACTCCACAACTAGAGACTCCACAACTACAGACTCCAAAACTACAAACTCCACAACTAGAAACTCCACAACTGGAAACTCCTCAACTAGAAACTCCGCAACTAGAAACTCCACAACAAGAAATTCAACAACCGGAGACTCAACAACTTGAGACTCCACAACTAAAAACTCCACAACTTGAGACTTCGCAACTAGAAACTCGGCAACTAGAAACTCCACAACTAGAAACTCCACAACTTGAAACACCACAACTAGATACTCCACAACTACAAATTCCACAACAAGAAACTCCAAATTTAGAAACTCCGCAACTAGAAACTCCGCAACTTAAAACTCCACAACTAGAGACTCCATAACTAGAAACTCCACACCTAGAAACTCCGCAACTAGAAACTCCACAACTAGAAACTCTACAACTAGAAACTATGCAACTAGAAACTCCGCAACTAGAAACTCCACAGCTAGAACGTCCACAACTACAAACTCTGCAAATAGAAACTCCGCAACTAGAAACTCCACAGCTAGACACTCCACAACTAGAAACTCCACAACAAGAAACTCCACAACTAAGACTCCACAACTAGAGACTGCACACCTAGAGACTCCACAACGAGAAACACCACAGCTAGAAACTCCGCAACTAGAAACTCCACAACTAGAGACTCCGCAACTCTAAAATCCACAACTTGAAACTCTGCAACTCGAAACTCTGCAACTAGAAAAATCCCAACTAGAAACTCCACAACTGGGAACTCCGCAACTAGAAAATCTGCAACTAGAAATTCGAAAACTAAAAACTACAACCTGAATCTCCACAACTAGAAACTCCACAAATAGAAACTCCACAACTAGAAACTCCACAACTAGACACTTCGCAACTAGAAACTCCACAACTAGACACTCCACAACTAGAAAACTCCGCAACTAGAAACTCCACGACTAGACACTCCACAACTTGAGACTCCACAACTTGAAACACCACAACTAGATACTCCGCAACTACAAATTCCACAACTAGAAACTCCACAACTAGAAACTCCATAACTAGAAACTCCACAACTTGACACTTCGCAACTAGAAATTCCACAACTAGAAACACCACAACTAGAGACTCCACAACTAGAAACTCTACAACTAGAAACTCCACAACTACGAACTTCACAACTAAAAACTCTACAACTAGAAACTCCACAACTTGGAACTTCGCAACTAGAAACTCCACAACTAGAAACTCCACAACTAGAGACTCCACAACTAGAAATTCCGCAACTAGAAACTCCACAAATACAAACCCCACAACTGCGAACCCCACAACTAGAAACTCCACAACTAGAAACTCCACAACTTGAAACACCACAACTAGATACTCCGCAACTACAAATTCCACAACTAGAAACTCCACAACTAAAGACTCCATAACTAGAAACTCCACATCTAGAAACTCCACAACTACAGACTCCACAACTACAGACTTCACAACTAGAAACTCCACAGCTAGAGACTCCACAACTATAAACTCCACAAATACGAACCCCACAACTACGAACACCACAACTAGAAACACCACAACTAGAAACTCCACAACTAGAAACTCCACAACTTGAGACTTCGCAACTAGAAACTCCACAACTAGAAACACCACAACTTGAAACACCACAACTAGATACTCCGCAACTACAAATTCCACAACTAGAAACTCCACAACTACAAACTCCATAAGTAGAAACTTCACAACTAGAAACTCCACAACTACAGACTCCACAACTAGAAACTCCACAGCTAGAGACTCCACAACTAAAACTCCACAAATACGAACCCCACAACTACGAACCCCACAACTAGAAACTCCACAACTAGAAACTCCACAACTTAAAACACCACAACTAGATACTCCGCAACTACAAATTCCACAACTAGAAACTCCACAACTAAAGACTCCATAACTAGAAACTCCACAACTAGAAACTCCACAACTACAGACTTCACAACTAGAAACTCCACAGCTAGAGACTCCACAACTAGAAACTCCACAAATACGAACCCCACAACTACGAACACCACAACTAGAAACTCCACAACTAGAAACTCCACAACTAGAAACTCCATAACTTGAGACTTCGCAACTAGAAACTCCACAACTAGAAACACCACAACTAGACACTCCACAACTAGAAAACTCTGCAACTAGAAACTCCACCACTAGACACTCAAAACTTGAGACTCTGCAATGACAGAGCTCGCAACTAGAAACTCTGCAACTAGAAACTGCACAGCTAGAAACTTGCAACTCGAAACTCTGCAACTAAAACTCCGCAACTAGAAACTCCACAGCTAGAAACTCCACAACTAGAGACTCCACAACTACAGACTCCACAACTACAAACTCCACAACTAGAAACTCCACAACTGGAAACTCCGCAACTAGAAACTCCGCAACTAGAATCTCCACAACAAGAAATTCAACAACCGGAGACTCAACAACTTGAGACTCCACAACTAAAAACTCCACAACTTGAGACTTCGCAACTAGAAACTCGGCAACTAGAAACTCCACAACTAGAAACTCCACAACTTGAAACACCACAACTAGATACTCCACAACTACAAATTCCACAACAAGAAACTCCAAATTTAGAAACTCCGCAACTAGAAACTCCGCAACTTAAAACTCCACAACTAGAGACTCCATAACTAGAAACTCCACACCTAGAAACTCCGCAACTAGAAACTCCACAACTAGAAACTCTACAACTAGAAACTATGCAAAGAGAAACTCCGCAACTAGAAACTCCACAGCTAGAACGTCCACAACTACAAACTCTGCAAATAGAAACTCCGCAACTAGAAACTCCACAGCTAGACACTCCACAACTAGAAACTCCACAACAAGAAACTCCACAACTAAGACTCCACAACTAGAGACTGCACACCTAGAGACTCCACAACGAGAAACACCACAGCTAGAAACTCCGCAACTAGAAACTCCACAACTAGAGACTCCGCAACTCTAAAATCCACAACTTGAAACTCTGCAACTCGAAACTCTGCAACTAGAAAAATCCCAACTAGAAACTCCACAACTGGGAACTCCGCAACTAGAAAATCTGCAACTAGAAATTCGAAAACTAAAAACTACAACCTGAATCTCCACAACTAGAAACTCCACAAATAGAAACTCCACAACTAGAAACTCCACAACTAGACACTTCGCAACTAGAAACTCCACAACTAGACACTCCACAACTAGAAAACTCCGCAACTAGAAACTCCACGAGTAGACACTCCACAACTTGAGACTCCACAACTTGAAACACCACAACTAGATACTCCGCAACTACAAATTCCACAACTAGAAACTCCACAACTAGAAACTCCATAACTAGAAACTCCACAACTTGACACTTCGCAACTAGAAATTCCACAACTAGAAACACCACAACTAGAGACTCCACAACTAGAAACTCTACAACTAGAAACTCCACAACTACGAACTTCACAACTAAAAACTCTACAAATAGAAACTCCACAACTTGGAACTTCGCAACTAGAAACTCCACAACTAGAAACTCCACAACTAGAGACTCCACAACTAGAAATTCCGCAACTAGAAACTCCACAAATACAAACCCCACAACTGCGAACCCCACAACTAGAAACTCCACAACTAGAAACTCCACAACTTGAAACACCACAACTAGATACTCCGCAACTACAAATTCCACAACTAGAAACTCCACAACTAAAGACTCCATAACTAGAAACTCCACATCTAGAAACTCCACAACTACAGACTCCACAACTACAGACTTCACAACTAGAAACTCCACAGCTAGAGACTCCACAACTATAAACTCCACAAATACGAACCCCACAACTACGAACACCACAACTAGAAACACCACAACTAGAAACTCCACAACTAGAAACTCCACAACTTGAGACTTCGCAACTAGAAACTCCACAACTAGAAACACCACAACTAGAGACTCCACAACCAGAGACTCAACAACTAGAGACTCCACAACTAAAAACTCCACAGCCAGAAACTCCACAACTAGAAACTCCACAACTAGAAATTCCGCAAATAGAAACCCAGCAACTAGAAACTCCACAACTTGAATCTCCACACCTAATAATTCCACAACTAGAAACTATGCAACTAAAACTCCGCAACTAAAAACTCCACAGCTAGAACGTCCGCAACTAGAAACTCTGCAAATAGAAACTCCGCAATTAGAAACTCCACAACTAGAGACTCCACAACTAGAGACTGCACAACTAGAGACTCCGCAACTAGAAACTCCATAGCTAGAAACTTGCAACTAGAAACTCTGCAACTAGAATCTCCACAGCTAGAAACTCCACAACTTGAAACTCCACAACTAGAGACTCCACAACTAGAAACTCCATGACTAGAACCTCCACAACTAGAGACTCCACAACTAGATACTCCACAACTACAAATTCCACAACAAGAAACTCCAAATTTAGAAACTCCGCAACTAGAAACTCCGCAACTTAAAACTCCACAACTAGAGACTCCATAACTAGAAACTCCACACCTAGAAACTCCGCAACTAGAAACTCCACAACTAGAAACTCTACAACTAGAAACTATGCAACTAGAAACTCCGCAACTAGAAACTCCACAGCTAGAACGTCCACAACTACAAACTCTGCAAATAGAAACTCCGCAACTAGAAACTCCACAGCTAGACACTCCACAACTAGAAACTCCACAACAAGAAACTCCACAACTAAGACTCCACAACTAGAGACTGCACACCTAGAGACTCCACAACGAGAAACACCACAGCTAGAAACTCCGCAACTAGAAACTCCACAACTAGAGACTCCGCAACTCTAAAATCCACAACTTGAAACTCTGCAACTCGAAACTCTGCAACTAGAAAAATCCCAACTAGAAACTCCACAACTGGGAACTCCGCAACTAGAAAATCTGCAACTAGAAATTCGAAAACTAAAAACTACAACCTGAATCTCCACAACTAGAAACTCCACAAATAGAAACTCCACAACTAGAAACTCCACAACTAGACACTTCGCAACTAGAAACTCCTCAACTAGACACTCCACAACTAGAAAACTCCGCAACTAGAAACTCCACGACTAGACACTCCACAACTTGAGACTCCACAACTTGAAACACCACAACTAGATACTCCGCAACTACAAATTCCACAACTAGAAACTCCACAACTAGAAACTCCATAACTAGAAACTCCACAACTTGACACTTCGCAACTAGAAATTCCACAACTAGAAACACCACAACTAGAGACTCCACAACTAGAAACTCTACAACTAGAAACTCCACAACTACGAACTTCACAACTAAAAACTCTACAACTAGAAACTCCACAACTTGGAACCTCGCAACTAGAAACTCCACAACTAGAAACTCCACAACTAGAGACTCCACAACTAGAAATTCCGCAACTAGAAACTCCACAAATACAAACCCCACAACTGCGAACCCCACAACTAGAAACTCCACAACTAGAAACTCCACAACTTGAAACACCACAACTAGATACTCCGCAACTACAAATTCCACAACTAGAAACTCCACAACTAAAGACTCCATAACTAGAAACTCCACATCTAGAAACTCCACAACTACAGACTCCACAACTACAGACTTCACAACTAGAAACTCCACAGCTAGAGACTCCACAACTATAAACTCCACAAATACGAACCCCACAACTACGAACACCACAACTAGAAACACCACAACTAGAAACTCCACAACTAGAAACTCCACAACTTGAGACTTCGCAACTAGAAACTCCACAACTAGAAACACCACAACTAGAGACTCCACAACCAGAGACTCAACAACTAGAGACTCCACAACTAAAAACTCCACAGCCAGAAACTCCACAACTAGAAACTCCACAACTAGAAATTCCGCAAATAGAAACCCAGCAACTAGAAACTCCACAACTTGAATCTCCACACCTAATAATTCCACAACTAGAAACTATGCAACTAAAACTCCGCAACTAAAAACTCCACAGCTAGAACGTCCGCAACTAGAAACTCTGCAAATAGAAACTCCGCAATTAGAAACTCCACAACTAGAGACTCCACAACTAGAGACTGCACAACTAGAGACTCCGCAACTAGAAACTCCATAGCTAGAAACTTGCAACTAGAAACTCTGCAACTAGAATCTCCACAGCTAGAAACTCCACAACTTGAAACTCCACAACTAGAGACTCCACAACTAGAAACTCCATGACTAGAACCTCCACAACTAGAGACTCCACAACTGGAAACTCCACAACTTGAGAATCCATAACTAGAAATTCCACAACTATGAACCTCACAACTTGAAACTCCACAACTAGAAACTCCACAGCTACAGACTCCACAACTACAAAATTCACAACTAGAAACTCCACAACCAGAAACTCCGCAACTAGAAACTCCACAACTAGAAATTCCACAACCAGAGACTCAACAACTAGAGACTCCACAACTAGAAATTCCGCAAATAGAAACCCAGCAACTAGAAACTCCACAACTAGAAACTCCATAACTAGAGACTCCACAACTAGAAACTCCATGACTAGAAACTCCGCAACTACAAATTCCAGAACTAGAAACTCCTCAACTAGAGACTCCATAACTAGGAACTCCACAACTAGAAACTCCACAACTACAGACTCCACAACTACAGACTCCACAACTCGAAACTCCACAGCTAGAGACTCCACAACTAGAAACTCTCCACAACTACGAACTCCACAACTACGAACCCCACAACTAGAAACTCCACAACTAAAAACTCCGCAACTAGAAACTCCACAACTGGAAACACCACAACTAGAATCTCCAAAACTAGAAACTCCACAACTACGAACCTCACAACTAGAAACTCCACAACTACAAACTCCACAACTTGAGACACCGCAACTAGAAATCTACAACTAGAAACTCGGAAACCAGAAAGTCCAACTAGAAACTGCACAACTAGAAACTCCAAACCTATAAATTCCACAACGTAAAACTCCACAACTAGAAACTCCACAACTAGGAACTCCGCAACTAGAAAATCTAAAACTAGAAACTTGAAAACTAAAAAATCCAACTAGAAACACCACAATTAGAAACTCTACAACTAGACACTTCGCAACTAGAAACTCCACAACTAGAGACTTCACAACTAGAAAACTCCACAACTAGAAACTCCACGGCTAGACACTCCCCAACTTGAGGCTCCGCAACGACAGAGTCCGCAACTAGAAACTCTGCAACTAGAAACTCCGAAAGTAGAAACTCCACAGATAGAAACTTGCAACTAGAAACTCTGCAACTAGAATCTCCACAGCTAGAAACTCCACAACTAGAAACTCCACAACTAGAGACTCCACAACTAGAAACTCCATGACTAGAACCTCCACAACTAGAGACTCCACAACTAGAAACTCCACAACTTGAGAATCCATAACTAGAAATTCCACAACTATGAACCTCACAACTTGAAACTCCACAACTAGAAACTCCACAGCTACAGACTCCACAACTACAAAATTGACAACTAGAAACTCCACAACCAGAAAATCCGCAACTAGAAACTTCACAACTAGAAATTCCGCAAATAGAAACCCAGCAAATAGAAACTCCACAACTAGAATCTCCACACCTATTAATTCCACAACTTGAAACTCCACAACTAGAAACTCCACAACTAGAAACTCCACACCTAGAAACTCCGCAACTAGAAACTCCACAACTAAAAACTCTACAACTAGAAACTATGCAACTAGAAACTCCGCAACTAGAAACTCCACAGCTAGAACGTCCGCAACTAGAAACTCTGCAACTAGAAACTCCGCAATTAGAAACTCCACAACTAGAGACTCCACAACTAGAGACTTCGCAACTAGAAACTCAACAACTAGAAACTCCACAACTAGAAAATCCACAACTAGAAACTCCACAACTTGAAACTCCACAACTAGAAACGCAACAACTAGAAACTCCACGCCTACAAACTCCGCAACTAGAACCTCTACAACTAGAAACTCCACAACTAGAAACTCCACGACTAGAAACTCCAAAGCTAGAACGTCCGCAACTGGAAACTCTGCTACTAGAAACTCCGCAACTAGAAACTCCAACGCTAGAAACTCCACAACTAGAAACTCCACAACTAGAAACTCCACAACTTGAGACTCCAAAACTAGAGACTCCGCAACTAGAAACTCCACAGCTAGAAACTCCGCAACTAGAAACTCCGCAACTAGAAACTCCACAACTAGAGACTCCGCAACTATAAACTCCACAACTTGAAACTCTGCACCTCGAATCTCTGCAACTAGAAAATTCCCTACTAGAAACTACACAACTACAATCTCCGCAACTCGAAACTCCGCAACTACAAAATCCACAACTAGAAACTCCACAACTGGGAACTCCGCAACTAGAAAATCTACAACTAGAAACTCCAATACTAGATACTCCGCAACTAGAAAATCCACAGGTAGAAACTCCACAACTTGAGACTTCGCAACTAGACACTCGGCAACTAGAAACTCCACAACTAGAAACTCCACAAATTGAAACACCACAACTAGATACTCCACAATTACAAATTCCACAACTTGACACAACTAGAAACTCCACAACTAGAGACTCCATAACTTGAAACACCACAACTAGATACTCCACAGCTACAAATTCCACATCTAGAAACTCCAAATTTAGAAACTCTGCAACTAGAAACTCCGCAACTTTAAACTCCACAACTAGACACTCCATAACTAGGAACTCCACAACAAGAAACTCCACAACTACAGACTTCACAACTACAAACTCCACAACTAGAAACTCCACAACTGGAAACTCCGCAACTATAAACTCCGCAACTACAAACTCCACAACAAGAAATTCCAGAACTGGAGACTCAACAACTTGAGACTCCACAACTAAAAACTTCACAACTTGAGACTTCGCAACTAGAAACTCGGCAACTAGAAACTCCACAACTAGAAACTCCACAACTTGAAACACCACAACTAGATACTCCACAACTACAAATTCCACAACTAGAAACTCCAAAATTAGAAACTCCGCAACTAGAAACTCCGCAACTTAAAACTCCACAACTAGAGACTCCATAACTAGGAACTCCACAACTAGAAACTCCACAACTACAGACTCCATAACTACAAACTTCGCAACTAGAAACTCCACAACCAGAAACTCCGTAACTAGAAAATCTACAACTAGAAACTCGAAAACTAAAAACTGCAACTAGAAACTCTACAACTAGAAACTCCACAACTAGAAACTCCACAACTAGACACTTCGCAACTAGAAGCTCCACAACTAGACACTCCACAACTAGAAAACTCCGCAACTAGAAACTCCACGACTAGACACTCCAAAACTTAAGACTCCTCAACGACAGACTTCGCAACTAAAAACTCTGCAACTAAAACTCCGCAGCTAGAAACTCCACAGCTAGAAACACCACAACTAGAATCTCCACAACTAGAAACTCCACAACTACGAACCTCACAACTAGAAACTCCACAACTACAAACTCCACAACTTGAGACACCGCAACTAGAAATCTACAACTAGAAACTCGGAAACCAGAAAGTCCAACTAGAAACTGCACAACTAGAAACTCCAAACCTATAAATTCCACAACATAAAACTCCACAACTAGAAACTCCACAACTAGGAACACCGCAACTAGAAACTCCACGACTAGACACTCCACAACTTGAGACTCCACAACTTGAAACACCACAACTAGATACTCCGCAACTACAAATTCCACAACTAGAAACTCCACAACTAGAAACTCCATAACTAGAAACTCCACAACTTGACACTTCGCAACTAGAAATTCCACAACTAGAAACACCACAACTAGAGACTCCACAACTAGAAACTCTACAACTAGAAACTCCACAACTACGAACTTCACAACTAAAAACTCTACAACTAGAAACTCCACAACTTGGAACTTCGCAACTAGAAACTCCACAACTAGAAACTCCACAACTAGAGACTCCACAACTAGAAATTCCGCAACTAGAAACTCCACAAATACAAACCCCACAACTGCGAACCCCACAACTAGAAACTCCACAACTAGAAACTCCACAACTTGAAACACCACAACTAGATACTCCGCAACTACAAATTCCACAACTAGAAACTCCACAACTAAAGACTCCATAACTAGAAACTCCACATCTAGAAACTCCACAACTACAGACTCCACAACTACAGACTTCACAACTAGAAACTCCACAGCTAGAGACTCCACAACTATAAACTCCACAAATACGAACCCCACAACTACGAACACCACAACTAGAAACACCACAACTAGAAACTCCACAACTAGAAACTCCACAACTTGAGACTTCGCAACTAGAAACTCCACAACTAGAAACACCACAACTAGAGACTCCACAACTAGAAACTCTACAACTAGAAACTCCAAAACTACGAACTTCACAACTAGAAACTCTACAACTAGAAACTCCACAACTTGGGACTTCGCAACTAGAAACTCCACAACTAGAAACTCCACAACTAGAGACTCCACAACTAGAAACTCCATGACTAGAAACTCCACAATTAGAAACTCCACAGCTAGAAACTCCACAACTTGAGACTTTGCAACTAGAAACTCGGCAACTAGAAACTCAACAACTAGAAATCCCACAACTAGAAACTTCACAAATAGAAACTCCACAACTTGAAACACCACAACTAGATACTCCGCAACTACAAATTCCACAACTAGAAACTCCACAACTAGAAACTCCATAAGTAGAAACTTCACAACTAGAAGCTCCACAACTACAGACTCCACAACTAGAAACTCCACAGCTAGAGACTCCACAACTAAAACTCCACAAATACGAACCCCACAACTACGAACCCCACAACTAGAAACTCCACAACTTAAAACACCACAACTAGATACTCCGCAACTACAAATTCCACAACTAGAAACTCCACAACTAAAGACTCCATAACTAGAAACTCCACAACTAGAAACTCCACAACTACAGACTTCACAACTAGAAACTCCACAGCTAGAGACTCCACAACTAGAAACTCCACAAATACGAACCCCACAACTACGAACACCACAACTAGAAACTCCACAACTAGAAACTCCACAACTAGAAACTCCATAACTTGAGACTTCGCAACTAGAAACTCCACAACTAGAAACACCACAACTAGACACTCCACAACTAGAAAACTCTGCAACTAGAAACTCCACCACTAGACACTCAAAACTTGAGACTCTGCAATGACAGAGCTCGCAACTAGAAACTCTGCAACTAGAAACTGCACAGCTAGAAACTTGCAACTCGAAACTCTGCAACTAAAACTCCACAACTAGAAACTCCACAGCTAGAAACTCCACAACTAGAGACTCCACAACTACAGACTCCACAACTACAAACTCCACAACTAGAAACTCCACAACTGGAAACTCCGCAACTAGAAACTCCGCAACTAGAAACTCCACAACAAGAAATTCAACAACCGGAGACTCAACAACTTGAGACTCCACAACTAAAAACTCCACAACTTGAGACTTCGCAACTAGAAACTCGGCAACTAGAAACTCCACAACTAGAAACTCCACAACTTGAAACACCACAACTAGATACTCCACAACTACAAATTCCACAACAAGAAACTCCAAATTTAGAAACTCCGCAACTAGAAACTCCGCAACTTAAAACTCCACAACTAGAGACTCCATAACTTGAAACTCCACACCTAGAAACTCCGCAACTAGAAACTCCACAACTAGAAACTCTACAACTAGAAACTATGCAACTAGAAACTCCGCAACTAGAAACTCCACTGCTAGAACGTCCACAACTACAAACTCTGCAAATAGAAACTCCGCAACTAGAAACTCCACAGCTAGACACTCCACAACTAGAAACTCCACAACAAGAAACTCCACAACTAAGACTCCACAACTAGAGACTGCACACCTAGAGACTCCACAACGAGAAACACCACAGCTAGAAACTCCGCAACTAGAAACTCCACAACTAGAGACTCCGCAACTCTAAAATCCACAACTTGAAACTCTGCAACTCGAAACTCTGCAACTAGAAAAATCCCAACTAGAAACTCCACAACTGGGAACTCCGCAACTAGAAAATCTGCAACTAGAAATTCGAAAACTAAAAACTACAACCTGAATCTCCACAACTAGAAACTCCACAAATAGAAACTCCACAACTAGAAACTCCACAACTAGACACTTCGCAACTAGAAACTCCACAACTAGACACTCCACAACTAGAAAACTCCGCAACTAGAAACTCCACGACTAGACATTCCACAACTTGAGACTCCACAACTTGAAACACCACAACTAGATACTCCGCAACTACCAATTCCACAACTAGAAACTCCACAACTAGAAACTCCATAACTAGAAACTCCACAACTTGACACTTCGCAACTAGAAATTCCACAACTAGAAACACCACAACTAGAGACTCCACAACTAGAAACTCTACAACTAGAAACTCCACAACTACGAACTTCACAACTAAAAACTCTACAACTAGAAACTCCACAACTTGGAACTTCGCAACTAGAAACTCCACAACTAGAAACTCCACAACTAGAGACTCCACAACTAGAAATTCCGCAACTAGAAACTCCACAAATACAAACCCCACAACTGCGAACCCCACAACTAGAAACTCCACAACTAGAAACTCCACAACTTGAAACACCACAACTAGATACTCCGCAACTACAAATTCCACAACTAGAAACTCCACAACTAAAGACTCCATAACTAGAAACTCCACATCTAGAAACTCCACAACTACAGACTCCACAACTACAGACTTCACAACTAGAAACTCCACAGCTAGAGACTCCACAACTATAAACTCCACAAATACGAACCCCACAACTACGAACACCACAACTAGAAACACCACAACTAGAAACTCCACAACTAGAAACTCCACAACTTGAGACTTCACAACTAGAAACTCCACAACTAGAAACACCACAACTAGAGACTCCACAACCAGAGACTCAACAACTAGAGACTCCACAACTAAAAACTCCACAGCCAGAAACTCCACAACTAGAAACTCCACAACTAGAAATTCCGCAAATAGAAACCCAGCAACTAGAAACTCCACAACTTGAATCTCCACACCTAATAATTCCACAACTAGAAACTATGCAACTAAAACTCCGCAACTAAAAACTCCACAGCTAGAACGTCCGCAACTAGAAACTCTGCAAATAGAAACTCCGCAATTAGAAACTCCACAACTAGAGACTCCACAACTAGAGACTGCACAACTAGAGACTCCGCAACTAGAAACTCCATAGCTAGAAACTTGCAACTAGAAACTCTGCAACTAGAATCTCCACAGCTAGAAACTCCACAACTTGAAACTCCACAACTAGAAACTCCACAACTAGAAACTCCATGACTAGAACCTCCACAACTAGAGACTCCACAACTGGAAACTCCACAACTTGAGAATCCATAACTAGAAATTCCACAACTATGAACCTCACAACTTGAAACTCCACAACTAGAAACTCCACAGCTACAGACTCCACAACTACAAAATTCACAACTAGAAACTCCACAACCAGAAACTCCGCAACTAGAAACTCCACAACTAGAAATTCCACAACCAGAGACTCAACAACTAGAGACTCCACAACTAGAAATTCCGCAAATAGAAACCCAGCAACTAGAAACTCTTCAACTCGAAACTCCACAACTTGGGACTTCGCAACTAGAAACTCTACAACTAGAAACTCCACAACTAGAAACTCCATAACTAGAGACTCCACAACTAGAAACTCCATGACTAGAAACTCCGCAACTACAAATTCCACAACTAGAAACTCCACAACTAGAGACTCCATAACTAGGAACTCCACAACTAGAAACTCCACAACTACAGACTCCACAACTACAGACTCCACAACTCGAAACTCCACAGCTAGAGACTCCACAACTAGAAACTCTCCACAACTACGAACTCCACAACTACGAACCCAAAAACTAGAAACACCACAACTGAAAACTCCGCAACTAGAAACTCCACAACTGGAAACACCACAACTAGAATCTCCAAAACTAGAAACTCCACAACTACGAACCTCACAACTAGAAACTCCACAACTACAAACTCCACAACTTGAGACACCGCAACTAGAAATCTACAACTAGAAACTCGGAAACCAGAAAGTCCAACTAGAAACTGCACAACTAGAAACTCCAAACCTATAAATTCCACAACGTAAAACTCCACAACTAGAAACTCCACAACTAGGAACTCCGCAACTAGAAAATCTAAAACTAGAAACTTGAAAACTAAAAAATCCAACTAGAAACACCACAATTAGAAACTATACAACTAGACACTTTTCAACTAGAAACTCCACAACTAGAGACTTCACAACTAGAAAACTCCACAACTAGAAACTCCATGGCTAGACACTCCCCAACTTGAGGCTCCGCAACGACAGAGTCCGCAACTAGAAACTCTGCAACTAGAAACTCCGAAAGTAGAAACTCCACAGCTAGAAACTTGCAACTAGAAACTCTGCAACTAGAATCTCCACAGCTAGAAACTCCACAACTAGAAACTCCACAACTAGAGACTCCACAACTAGAAACTCCATGACTAGAACCTCCACAACTAGAGACTCCACAACTAGAAACTCCACAACTTGAGAATCCATAACTAGAAATTCCACAACTATGAACCTCACAACTTGAAACTCCACAACTAGAAACTCCACAGCTACAGACTCCACAACTACAAAATTGACAACTAGAAACTCCACAACCAGAAACTCCGCAACTGGAAACTTCACAACTAGAAATTCCGCAAATAGAAACCCAGCAAATAGAAACTCCACAACTAGAATCTCCACACCTATTAATTCCACAACTTGAAACTCCACAACTAGAAACTCCACAACTAGAAACTCCACACCTAGAAACTCCGCAACTAGAAACTCCACAACTAAAAACTCTACAACTAGAAACTATGCAACTAGAAACTCCGCAACTAGAAACTCCACAGCTAGAACGTCCGCAACTAGAAACTCTGCAACTAGAAACTCCGCAATTAGAAACTCCACAACTAGAGACTCCACAACTAGAGACTTCGCAACTAGAAACTCAACAACTAGAAACTCCACAACTAGAAAATCCACAACTAGAAACTCCACAACTTGAAACTCCACAACTAGAAACGCAACAACTAGAAACTCCACGCCTACAAACTCCGCAACTAGAACCTCTACAACTAGAAACTCCACAACTAGAAACTCCACGACTAGAAACTCCAAAGCTAGAACATCCGCAACTGGAAACTCTGCAACTAGAAACTCCGCAACTAGAAACTCCAACGCTAGAAACTCCACAACTAGAAACTCCACAACTAGAAACTCCACAACTTGAGACTCCAAAACTAGAGACTCCGCAACTAGAAACTCCACAGCTAGAAACTCCGCCACTAGAAACTCCGCAACTAGAAACTCCACAACTTGAAACTCTGCACCTCGAAACTCTGCAACTAGAAAATTCCCTACTAGAAACTACACAACTACAATCTCCGCAACTCGAAACTCCGCAACTACAAAATCCACAACTAGAAACTCCACAACTGGGAACTCCGCAACTAGAAAATCTACAACTAGAAACTCCAATACTAGATACTCCGCAACTAGAAAATCCACAGGTAGAAACTCCACAACTTGAGACTTCGCAACTAGACACTCGGCAACTAGAAACTCCACAACTAGAAACTCCACAAATTGAAACACCACAACTAGATACTCCACAATTACAAATTCCACAACTTGACACAACTAGAAACTCCACAACTAGAGACTCCATAACTTGAAACACCACAACTAGATACTCCACAGCTACAAATTCCACATCTAGAAACTCCAAATTTAGAAACTCCGCAACTAGAAACTCCGCAACTTTAGGCTCCACAACTAGACACTCCATAACTAGGAACTCCACAACAAGAAACTCCACAACTACAGACTCCACAACTACAAACTCCACAACTAGAAACTCCACAACTGGAAACTCCGCAACTATAAACTCCGCAACTACAAACTCCACAACAAGAAATTCCAGAACTGGAGACTCAACAACTTGAGACTCCACAACTAAAAACTCCACAACTTGAAACACCACAACTAGATACTCCACAACTACAAATTCCACAACTAGAAACTCCAAAATTAGAAACTCCGCAACTAGAAACTCCGCAACTTAAAACTCCACAACTAGAGACTCCATAACTAGGAACTCCACAACTAGAAACTCCACAACTACAGACTCCATAACTACAAACTTCGCAACTAGAAACTCCACAACCAGAAACTCCGCAACTAGAAAATCTACAACTAGAAACTCGAAAACTAAAAACTGCAACTAGAAACTCCACAACTAGAAACTCCACAACTAGAAACTCCACAACTAGACACTTCGCAACTAGAAGCTCCACAACTAGACACTCCACAACTAGAAAACTCCGCAACTAGAAACTCCACGACTAGACACTCCAAAACTTAAGACTCCTCAACGACAGACTTCGCAACTAAAAACTCTGCAACTAAAACTCCGCAGCTAGAAACTCCACAGCTAGAAACTCCACAACTAGAAACTCTATAACTAGAGACTCCACAACTAGAAACTCCATGACTAGAAACTCCACAATTAGAAACTCCACAACTTGAGACTTTGCAACTAGAAACTCGGCAACTAGAAACTCAACAACTAGAAACTCCACAACTAGAAACTTCACAACTAGAAACTTCACAACTTGAAACACCACAACTAGATACTCCGCAACTACAAATTCCACAACTAGAAACTCCACAACTAGAGACTTCATAACTAGGAACTCCACAACTACAGACTCCACAACTACAGACTCCACAACTAGAAACTCCAGAGCTAGAGACTCCACAACTAGAAACTCTCCAAAACTACGAACTCCACAACTACGAACCCCACAACTAGAAACTCCACAACTAAAAACTCCGCAACTAGAAACTCCACAACTGGAAACACCACAACTAGATTCTCCACAACTAGAAACTCCACAACTACGAACCTCACAACTAGAAACTCCACAACTACAAACTCCACAACTAGAAACTCCACAACTAGACACTTCGCAACTAGAAGCTCCACAACTAGACACTCCACAACTAGAAAACTCCGCAACTAGAAACTCCACGACTAGACACTCCAAAACTTAAGACTCCTCAACGACAGACTTCGCAACTAAAAACTCTGCAACTAAAACTCCGCAGCTAGAAACTCCACAGCTAGAAACACCACAACTAGAATCTCCACAACTAGAAACTCCACAACTACGAACCTCACAACTAGAAACTCCACAACTACAAACTCCACAACTTGAGACACCGCAACTAGAAATCTACAACTAGAAACTCGGAAACCAGAAAGTCCAACTAGAAACTGCACAACTAGAAACTCCAAACCTAAAAATTCCACAACGTAAAACTCCACAACTAGAAACTCCACAACTAGGAACTCCGCAACTAGAAAATCTAAAACTAGAAACTTGAAAACTAAAAAATCCAACTAGAAACACCACAATTAGAAACTCTACAACTAGACACTTCGCAACTAGAAACTCCACAACTAGAGACTTCACAACTAGAAAACTCCGCAACTAGAAACTCCACGGCTAGACACTCCCCAACTTGAGACTCCGCAACGACAGACTCCGCAACTAGAAACTCTGCAACTAGAAACTCTGAAAGTAGAAACTCCACAGCTAGAAACTTGCAACTAGAAACTCTGCAACTAGAAACTCCACAGCTAGAAACTCCACAACTAGAAACTCCACAACTAGAGACTCCACAACTAGAAACTCCATGACTAGAACCTCCACAACTAGAGACTCCACAACTAGAAACTCCACAACTTGAGACTCCATAACTAGAAATTCCACAACTATGAACCTCACAACTTGAAACTTCACAACTAGAAACTCCACCGCTACAGACTCCACAACTACAAAATTCACAACTAGAAACTCCACAACCAGAAACTCCGCAACTAGAAACTCCACAACTAGAAATTCCACAACCAGAGACTCAACAACTAGAGACTCCACAACTAAAAACTCCACAGCCAGAAACTCCACAACTAGAAACTCCACAACTAGAAATTCCGCAAATAGAAACCCAGCAACTAGAAACTCCACAACTTGAATCTCCACACCTATTAATTCCACAACTAGAAACTATGCAACTAGAAACTCCGCAACTAGAAACTCCACAGCTAGAACGTCCGCAACTAGAAACTCTGCAAATAGAAACTCCGCAATTAGAAACTCCACAACTAGAGACTCCACAACTAGAGACTGCACAACTAGAGACTCCGCAACTAGAAACTCCATAGCTAGAAACTCCGCAACTAGAAACTCTACAACTAGAGACTCCGCAATGCTAAACTCCACAACTTGAAACTCTGCAACTACAAAATCCACAACTAGAAACTCCACAACTGGGAACTCCGCAACTAGAAAATCTACAACGAGAAACTCGAAAACTAAAACTCCAACTAGAAACTCCACAACTAGAAACTCCACAACTAGAAACTCCACAATTAGACACTTCGCAACTACAAAACTCCGCAATTAGAAACTCCACGACTAGAAACTCCACAACCAGAAACTCCGCAACTAGAAACTGCGCAACTAGAAGCTCCACAACTAGAGACTCCGCAACTATAAACTCCACAACTTGAAACTCTGCAACTCGAAACTCTGCAACTAGAAAATTCCCTACTAGAAACTACACAACTACAATCTCCGCGACTCGAAACTCCGCAACTACAAAATCCACAACTAGAAACTCCACAACTGGGAACTCCGCAACTAGAAATTCTACAACTAGAAACTCGAAAACTAAAAACTCCAACTAGAAACTCCACAACTAGAAACTCCACAACTAGAAACTCCACAACTAAACACTGCGCAACTCGAAACTCTGCAACTAAAACTCCGCAACTAGAAACTCCACAGCTAGAAACTCCACAACTAGAAACTCCACAACTAGAGACTCCACAACTAGAAACTCCATGACTAGAAACTTCACAATTAGAAACTCCACAACTAGAAACTCCACAACTTGAGACTTTGCAACTGGAAACTCGGCAACTAGAAACTCAACAACTAGAAACTCCACAACTAGGAACTTCACAACTAGAAACTCCACAACTTGAAACATCACAACTAGATACTCCGCAACTACAAATTCCAACACTAGAAACTCCACAACTAGAAACTCCATAACTAGAAACTCCGCAACTAGAAACTCCACAACTAGACTCCATAACTAGGAACTCCACAACTAGAAACTCCACAACTACAGACTCCACAACTACAGACTCCACAACTAGAAACTCCACAACTACGAACCTCACAACTAGAAACTCCACAACTAGAAACTCCGCAACTAGACAATCCACAGCTAGAAACTCCACAACTTGAGACTTCGCAACTAGACACTCGGCAACTAGAAACTCCACAACTAGAAACTCCACAACTAGAAACTCCACAAATTGAAACACCACAACTAGATACTCCACAATTACAAATTCCACAACTTGACACAACTAGAAACTCCGCAACTAGAAACTCCGCAACTAGAAAGTCCACAACTAGAGACTCCATAACTTGAAACACCACAACTAGATACTCCACAGCTACAAATTCCACATCTAGAAACTCCAAATTTAGAAACTCCGCAACTAGAAACTCCGCAACTTTAAACTCCACAACTAGACACTCCATAACTAGGAACTCCACAACAAGAAACTCCACAACTACAGACTCCACAACTACAAACTCCACAACTAGAAACTCCACAACTGGAAACTCCGCAACTAGAAACTCCGCAACTAGAAACTCCACAACAAGAAATTCCACAACTGGAGACTCAACAACTTGAGACTCCACAACTAAAAACTCTACAACTTGAGACTTCGCAACTAGAAACTCAGCAACTAGAAACTCAACAACTAGAAACTCCACAACTAGAAACTCCACAACTTGAAACACCACAACTAGATACTCCACAACTACAAATTCCACAACTAGAAACTCCAAATTTAGAAACTCCGCAACTAGAAACTCCGCAACTTAAAACTCCACAGCTAGAGACTCCATAACAAGGAACTCCACAACTAGAAACTCCACAACTACAGACTCCACAACTACAAACTTCGCAACTAGAAACTCCACAACCAGAAACTCCGCAACCAGAAAATCTACAACTAGAAACTCGAAAACTAAAAACTGCAACTAGAAACTCCACAACTAGAAACTCCACAACTAGACACTTCGCAACTAGAAGCTCCACAACTAGACACTCCACAACTAGAAAACTCCGCAACTAGAAGCTCCACGACTAGACACTCCAAAACTTGAGACTCCTCAACGACAGACTTCGCAACTAGAAACTCTGCAACTAAAACTCCGCAACTAGAAACTCCACAGCTAGAAACACCACAACTAGAATCTCCACAACTAGAAACTCCACAACTACGAACCTCACAACTAGAAACTCCACAACTACAAACTCCACAACTTGAGACACCGCAACTAGAAATCTACAACTAGAAACTCGGAAACCAGAAAGTCCAACTAGAAACTGCACAACTAGAAACTCCAAACCTAAAAATTCCACAACGTAAAACTCCACAACTAGAAACTCCACAACTAGGAACTCCGCAACTAGAAAATCTAAAACTAGAAACTTGAAAACTAAAAAATCCAACTAGAAACACCACAATTAGAAACTCTACAACTAGACACTTCGCAACTAGAAACTCCACAACTAGAGACTTCACAACTAGAAAACTCCGCAACTAGAAACTCCACGGCTAGACACTCCCCAACTTGAGACTCCGCAACGACAGACTCCGCAACTAGAAACTCTGCAACTAGAAACTCTGAAAGTAGAAACTCCACAGCTAGAAACTTGCAACTAGAAACTCTGCAACTAGAAACTCCACAGCTAGAAACTCCACAACTAGAAACTCCACAACTAGAGACTCCACAACTAGAAACTCCATGACTAGAACCTCCACAACTAGAGACTCCACAACTAGAAACTCCACAACTTGAGACTCCATAACTAGAAATTCCACAACTATGAACCTCACAACTTGAAACTTCACAACTAGAAACTCCACCGCTACAGACTCCACAACTACAAAATTCACAACTAGAAACTCCACAACCAGAAACTCCGCAACTAGAAACTCCACAACTAGAAATTCCACAACCAGAGACTCAACAACTAGAGACTCCACAACTAAAAACTCCACAGCCAGAAACTCCACAACTAGAAACTCCACAACTAGAAATTCCGCAAATAGAAACCCAGAAACTAGAAACTCCACAACTTGAATCTCCACACCTATTAATTCCACAACTAGAAACTATGCAACTAGAAACTCCGCAACTAGAAACTCCACAGCTAGAACGTCCGCAACTAGAAACTCTGCAAATAGAAACTCCGCAATTAGAAACTCCACAACTAGAGACTCCACAACTAGAGACTGCACAACTAGAGACTCCGCAACTAGAAACTCCATAGCTAGAAACTCCGCAACTAGAAACTCTACAACTAGAGACTCCGCAATGCTAAACTCCACAACTTGAAACTCTGCAACTACAAAATCCACAACTAGAAACTCCACAACTGGGAACTCCGCAACTAGAAAATCTACAACGAGAAACTCGAAAACTAAAACTCCAACTAGAAACTCCACAACTAGAAACTCCACAACTAGAAACTCCACAATTAGACACTTCGCAACTACAAAACTCCGCAATTAGAAACTCCACGACTAGAAACTCCACAACCAGAAACTCCGCAACTAGAAACTGCGCAACTAGAAGCTCCACAACTAGAGACTCCGCAACTATAAACTCCACAACTTGAAACTCTGCAACTCGAAACTCTGCAACTAGAAAATTCCCTACTAGAAACTACACAACTACAATCTCCGCGACTCGAAACTCCGCAACTACAAAATCCACAACTAGAAACTCCACAACTGGGAACTCCGCAACTAGAAATTCTACAACTAGAAACTCGAAAACTAGAAACTCGAAAACTAAAAACTCCAACTAGAAACTCCACAACTAGAAACTCCACAACTAGAAACTCCGCAACTAAACACTGCGCAACTCGAAACTCTGCAACTAAAACTCCGCAACTAGAAACTCCACAGCTAGAAACTCCACAACTAGAAACTCCACAACTAGAGACTCCACAACTAGAAACTCCATGACTAGAAACTTCACAATTAGAAACTCCACAACTAGAAACTCCACAACTTGAGACTTTGCAACTGGAAACTCGGCAACTAGAAACTCAACAACTAGAAACTCCACAACTAGGAACTTCACAACTAGAAACTCCACAACTTGAAACATCACAACTAGATACTCCGCAACTACAAATTCCAACACTAGAAACTCCAAATTTAGAAACTCCGCAACTAGAAACTCCGCAACTTAAAACTCCACAGCTAGAGACTCCATAACTAGGAACTCCACAACTAGAAACTCCACAACTACAGACTCCACAACTACAAACTTCGCAACTAGAAACTCCACAACCAGAAACTCCGCAACCAGAAAATCTACAACTAGAAACTCGAAAACTAAAAACTGCAACTAGAAACTCCACAACTAGAAACTCCACAACTAGACACTTCGCAACTAGAAGCTCCACAACTAGACACTCCACAACTAGAAAACTCCGCAACTAGAAGCTCCACGACTAGACACTCCAAAACTTGAGACTTCTCAACGACAGACTTCGCAACTAGAAACTCTGCAACTAAAACTCCGCAACTAGAAACTCCACAGCTAGAAACTCCACAACTAGAAACTCCATAACTAGAGACTCCACAACTAGAAACTCCATGACTAGAAACTCCACAATTAGAAACTCCGGAACTTGAGACTTTGCAACTAGAAACTCGGCAACTAGAAACTCAACAACTGGAAACTCCACAACTAGAAACTTCACAACTTGAAACACCATAACTAGATACTCCGCAACTACAAATTCCACAACTAGAAACTCCACAACTAGAAACTCCACAACTACAGACTCAACTACAGACTCCACAACTAGAAACTCCACAGCTAGAGACTCCACAACTAGAAACTCTCCACAACTACGAACTCCACAACTACGAACCCCACAACTAGAAACTCCACAACTAAAAACTCCGCAACTAGAAACTCCACAACTGGAAACACCACAACTAGAATCTCCACAACTAGAAACTCCACAACTACGAACCTCACAACTAGAAACTCCACAACTTGAGACACCGCAACTAGAAATCTACAACTAGAAACTGCACAACTAGAAACTCCACACCTATAATATCCACAACTTAAAACTCCACAACTAGAAACTCCACAACTAGGAACTCCGCAACTAGAAAATCTACAACTAGAAACTTGAAAACTAAAAAATCCAACTAGAAACACCACAACTAGAAACTCCACAACCAGAAACTCTACAACTAGACACTTCGCAACTAGAAACTCCACAACTAGAGACTTCACAACTAGAAAACTCCACAACTAGAAACTCCACGGCTAGACACTCCCCAACTTGAGGCTCCGCAACGACAGAGTCCGCAACTAGAAACTCTGCAACTAGAAACTCCGAAAGTAGAAACTCCACAGCTAGAAACTTGCAACTAGAAACTCTGCAACTAGAATCTCCACAGCTAAAAACTCCACAACTAGAAACTCCACAACTAGAGACTCCACAACTAGAAACTCCATGACTAGAACCTCCACAACTAGAGACTCCACAACTAGAAACTCCACAACTTGAGAATCCATAACTAGAAATTCCACAACTATGAACCTCACAACTTGAAACTCCACAACTAGAAACTCCACAGCTACAGACTCCACAACTACAAAATTCACAACTAGAAACTCCACAACCAGAAACTCCGCAACTAGAAACTTCACAACTAGAAATTCCGCAAATAGAAACCCAGCAAATAGAAACTCCACAACTAGAATCTCCACACCTATTAATTCCACAACTTGAAACTCCACAACTAGAAACTCCACAACTAGAAACTCCACACCTAGAAACTCCGCAACTAGAAACTCCACAACTAAAAACTCTACAACTAGAAACTATGCAACTAGAAACTCCGCAACTAGAAACTCCACAGCTAGAACGTCCGCAACTAGAAACTCTGCAACTAGAAACTCCGCAATTAGAAACTCCACAACTAGAGACTCCACAACTAGAGACTTCGCAACTAGAAACTCAACAACTAGAAACTCCACAACTAGAAAATCCACAACTAGAAACTCCACAACTTGAAACTCCACAACTAGAAACGCAACAACTAGAAACTCCACGCCTACAAACTCCGCAACTAGAACCTCTACAACTAGAAACTCCACAACTAGAAACTCCACGACTAGAAACTCCAAAGCTAGAACGTCCGCAACTGGAAACTCCACAACTTGAGACTCCAAAACTAGAGACTCCGCAACTACAAACTCCACAGCTAGAAACTCCGCAACTAGAAACTCCGCAACTAGAAACTCCACAACTAGAGACTCCGCAACTATAAACTCCACAACTTGAAACTCTGCACCTCGAAACTCTGCAACTAGAAAATTCCCTACTAGAAACTACACAACTACAATCTCCGCAACTCGAAACTCCGCAACTACAAAATCCACAACTAGAAACTCCACAACTGGGAACTCCGCAACTAGAAAATCTACAACTAGAAACTCCAATACTAGATACTCCGCAACTAGAAAATCCACAGGTAGAAACTCCACAACTTGAGACTTCGCAACTAGACACTCGGCAACTAGAAACTCCACAACTAGAAACTCCACAACTAGAAACTCCACAAATTGAAACACCACAACTAGATACTCCACAATTACAAATTCCACAACTTGACACAACTAGAAACTCCACAACTAGAGACTCCATAACTTGAAACACCACAACTAGATACTCCACAGCTACAAATTCCACATCTAGAAACTCCAAATTTAGAAACTCCGCAACTAGAAACTCCGCAACTTTAAACTCCGCAACTAGACACTCCATAACTAGGAACTCCACAACAAGAAACTCCACAACTACAGACTCCACAACTACAAAGTCCACAACTAGAAACTCCACAACCAGAAACCCCGCAACTAGAAAATCTACAACTAGAAACTCGAAAACTAAAAACTGTAACTAGAAACTCCACAACTAGAAACTCCACAACTAGAAACTCCACAACTAGACACTTCGCAACTAGAAGCTCCACAACTAGACACTCCACAACTAGAAAACTCCGCAACTAGAAACTCCACGACTAGACACTCCAAAACTTAAGACTCCTCAACGACAGACTTCGCAACAAAAAACTCTGCAACTAAAACTCCGCAGCTAGAAACTCCACAGCTAGAAACTCCACAACTAGAAACTCTATAACTAGAGACTCCACAACTAGAAACTCCATGACTAGAAACTCCACAATTAGAAACTCCACAACTTGAGACTTTGCAACTAGAAACTCGGCAACTAGAAACTCAACAACTAGAAACTCCACAACTAGAAACTTCACAACTAGAAACTTCACAACTTGAAACACCACAACTAGATACTCCGCAACTACAAATTCCACAACTAGAAACTCCACAACTAGAGACTCCATAACTAGGAACTCCACAACTACAGACTCCACAACTACAGACTCCACAACTAGAAACTCCAGAGCTAGAGACTCCACAACTAGAAACTCTCCAAAACTACGAACTCCACAACTACGAACCCCACAACTAGAAACTCCACAACTAAAAACTCCGCAACTAGAAACTCCACAACTGGAAACACCACAACTAGATTCTCCACAACTAGAAACTCCACAACTACGAACCTCACAACTAGAAACTCCACAACTACAAACTCCACAACTTGAGACACCGCAACTAGAAATCTAACTAGAAACTCGGAAACCAGAAAGTCCAACTAGAAAGTGCACAACTAGAAACTCCACACCTATAAATTCCACAACTTAAAACTCCACAACTAGAAACTCCACAACTAGGAACTCCGCAACTAGAAAATCTACAACTAGAAACTTGAAAACTAAAAAATCCAACTAGAAACACCACAACTAGAATCTCCACAACTAGAAACTCTACAACTAGACACTTCGCAACTAGAAACTCCACAACTAGAGACTTCACAACTAGAAAACTCCGCAACTAGAAACTCCACGGCTAGACACTCCGCAACTTGAGACTCCGCAACGACAGACTCCGCAACTAGAAACTCTGCAACTAGAAACTCCACAGCTAGAAACTCCACAACTAGAAACTCCACAACTAGAGACTCCACAACTAGAAACTCCAAGACTAGAGCCTCCACAACTAGAGACTCCACAACTAGAAACTCCACAACTTGAGACTCCATAACTAGAAATTCCACAACTATGAACCTCACAACTTGAAACTTCACAACTAGAAACTCCACAGCTACAGACTCCACAACTACAAAATTCACAACTAGAAACTCCACAACCAGAAACTCCGCAACTAGAAACTCCACAACTAGAAATTCCACAACCAGAGACTCAACAACTAGAGACTCCACAACTAAAAACTCCACAGCCAGAAACTCCACAACTAGAAACTCCACAACTAGAAATTCCGCAAATAGAAACCCAGCAACTAGAAACTCCACAACTTGAATCTCCACACCTAATAATTCCACAACTAGAAACTATGCAACTAGAAACTCCGCAACTAAAAACTCCACAGCTAGAACGTCCGCAACTAGAAACTCTGCAAATAGAAACTCCGCAATTAGAAACTCCACAACTAGAGACTCCACAACTAGAGACTGCACAACTAGAGACTCCGCAACTAGAAACTCCATAGCTAGAAACTTGCAACTAGAAACTCTGCAACTAGAATCTCCACAGCTAGAAACTCCACAACTAGAAACTCCACAACTAGACACTTCGCAACTAGAAGCTCCACAACTAGACACTCCACAACTAGAAAACTCCGCAACTAGAAACTCCACGACTAGACACTCCAAAACTTGAGACTCCTCAACGACAGACTTCGCAACTAGAAACTCTGCAACTAAAACTCCGCAACTAGAAACTCCACAGCTAGAAACTCCACAACTAGAAACTCCATAACTAGAGACTCCACAACTAGAAACTCCATGACTAGAAACTCCACAATTAGAAACTCCGGAACTTGAGACTTTGCAACTAGAAACTCGGCAACTAGAAACTCAACAACTGGAAACTCCACAACTAGAAACTTCACAACTAGAAACTTCACCACTTGAAACACCACAACTAGATACTCCGCAACTACAAATTCCACAACTAGAAACTCCACAACTAGAAACTCCACAACTACAGACTCAACTACAGACTCCACAACTAGAAACTCCACAGCTAGAGACTCCACAACTAGAAACTCTCCACAACTACAAACTCCACAACTACGAACCCCACAACTAGAAACTCCACAACTAAAAACTCCGCAACTAGAAACTCCACAACTGGAAACACCACAACTAGAATCTCCACAACTAGAAACTCCACAACTACGAACCTCACAACTAGAAACTCCACAACTACAAACTCCACAACTTGAGACACCGCAACTAGAAATCTACAACTAGAAACTGCACAACTAGAAACTCCACACCTATAAATTCCACAACTTAAAACTCCACAACTAGAAACTCCACAACTAGGAACTCCGCAACTAGAAAATCTACAACTAGAAACTTGAAAACTAAAAAATCTAACTAGAAACACCACAACTAGAAACTCCACAACTAGAAACTCTACAACTAGACACTTCGCAACTAGAAACTCCACAACTAGAGACTTCACAACTAGAAAACTCCGCAACTAGAAACTCCACGGCTAGACACTCCCCAACTTGAGGCTCCGCAACGACAGACTCCGAAACTAGAAACTCTGCAACTAGAAACTCCGAAAGTAGAAACTCCACAGCTAGAAACTTGACACTAGAAACTCTGCAACTAGAATCTCCACAGCTAGAAACTCCACAACTAGAAACTCCACAACTAGAGACTCCACAACTAGAAACTCCATGACTAGAACCTCCACAACTAGAGACTCCACAACTAGAAACTCCACAACTTGAGAATCCATAACTAGAAATTCCACAACTATGAACCTCACAACTTGAAACTCCACAACTAGAAACTCCACAGCTACAGACTCCACAACTACAAAATTCACAACTAGAAACTCCACAACCAGAAACTCCGCAACTAGAAACTCCACAACTAGAAATTCCACAACCAGAGACTCAACAACTAGAGACTCCACAACTAAAAACTCCACAGCCAGAAACTCCACAACTAGAAACTCCACAACTAGAAATTCCGCAAATAGAAACCCAGCAACTAGAAACTCCACAACTTGAATCTCCACACCTAATAATTCCACAACTAGAAACTATGCAACTAGAAACTCCGCAACTAAAAACTCCACAGCTAGAATGTCCGCAACTAGAAACTCTGCAAATAGAAACTCCGCAATTAGAAACTCCACAACTAGAGACTCCACAACTAGAGACTGCACAACTAGAGTCTCCGCAACTAGAAACTCCATAGCTAGAAACTTGCAACTAGAAACTCTGCAACTAGAATCTCCACAGCTAGAAACTCCACAACTAGAAACTCCACAACTAGAGACTCCACAACTAGAAACTCCATGACTAGAACCTCCACAACTAGAGACTCCACAACTAGAAACTCCACAACTTGAGAATCCATAACTAGAAATTCCACAACTATGAACCTCACAACTTGAAACTCCACAACTAGAAACTCCACAGCTACAGACTCCACAACTACAAAATTCACAACTAGAAATTCCACAACCAGAAACTCCGCAACTAGAAACTCCACAACTAGAAATTCCACAACCAGAGACTCAACAACTAGAGACTCCACAACTACAAATTCCACAACTAGAAACTCCAAGTTTAGAAACTCCGCAACTAGAAACTCCGTAACTTAAAACTCCACAACTAGAGACTCCATAACTAGGAACTCCACAACTAGAAACTCCACAACTACAGACTCCACAACTACAAACTTCGCAACTAGAAACTCCACAACCAGAAACTCCGCAACTAGAAAATCTACAACTAGAAACTCGAAAACTAAAAACTGCAACTAGAAACTCCACAACTAGAAACTCCACAACTAGACAATTCGCAACTAGAAGCTCCACAACTAGACACTCCACAACTAGAAAACTCCGCAACTAGAAACTCCACGACTAGACACTCCAAAACTTGAGACTCCTCAACGACAGACTTCGCAACTAGAAACTCTGCAACTAAAACTCCGCAACTAGAAACTCCACAGCTAGAAACTCCTCAACTAGAAACTCCATAACTAGAGACTCCACAACTAGAAACTCCATGACTAGAAACTCCACAATTAGAAACTCCAGAAATTGAGACTTTGCAACTAGAAACTCGGCAACTAGAAACTCAACAACAAGAAACTCCACAACTAGAAACTTCACAACTAGAAACTTCACAACTTGAAACACCACAACTAGATACTCCGCAACTACAAATTCCACAACTAGAAACTCCACAACTAGAGACTCCATAACTAGGAACACCACAAGTAGAAATTCCACAACTACAGACTCCACAACTACAGACTCCACAACTAGAAACTCCACAACTAAAAACTCCGCAACTAGAAACTCCACAACTGGAAACACCACAACTAGAATCTCCACAACTAGAAACTCCACAACTTGAGACTTCACAACTAGAAACTCCACAACTAGAAACACCACAACTAGAGACTCCACAACTAGAAACTCTACAACTAGAAACTCCACAACTACGAACTTCACAATTAAAAACTCTACAACTAGAAACTCCACAACTTGGGACTTCGCAACTAGAAACTCCACAACTAGAAACTCCGCAACTACAAATTCCACAACTAGAAACTCCACAACTAAAGACTCCATAACTAGAAACTCCACATCTAGAAACTCCACAACTACAGACTCCACAACTACAGACTTCACAACTAGAAACTCCACAGCTAGAGACTCCACAACTACAGACTCCACAACTAGAAACTCCACAGCTAGAGACTCCACAACTAGAAACTCCACAACTAAGAACCCCACAACTACGAACCCCACATCTAGAAGCTCCACAACCAGAAACTCCACAACTTGAAACACCACAACTAGATACTCCGCAAATACATATTCCACAACTTGAAACTCCACAACTAGGAACTCCACAACTAGAAACTCCGCAACTAGAAACTCCACAACTAGAGACTCCATAACTAGGAACTCCACACATAGAAACTCCGCAACTAGAAACTCCACAACTAGAAACTCTACAACTAGAAACTATGCAACTAGAAACTCCGCAACTAGAAACTCCACAGCTAGAACGTCCACAACTAGAAACTCTGCAACTAGTAACTCCACAACTAGAAACTCCACAGCTAGACACTCCACAACTAGAAACTCCACAACAAGAAACTCCACAACTACGACTCCACAACTAGAGACTGCACAACTAGAGACTCCGCAACGAGAAACTCCACAGCTCGAAACTCCGCAACTAGAAACTCCACAACTAGAGACTCCGCAACTCTAAAATCCACAACTTGAAACTCTGCAACTCGAAACTCTGCAACTAGAAAATCCCCAACTAGAAACTCCACAACTGCGAACTCCGCAACTAAAAAATCTGCAACTAGAAATTCGAAAACTAAAAACTACAACCTGAATCTCCACAACTAGAAACTCCACAACTAGAAACTCCACAACTAGAAACTCCACAACTAGACACTTCGCAACTAGAAACTCCACAACTAGACACTCCACAACTAGAAAACTCCACGACTAGACACTCCACAACTTGAGACTCCACAACTTGAGACTTTGCAACTAGAAACTCGGCAACTAGAAACTCAACAACTAGAAACTCCACAACTAGAAACTTCACAACTAGAAACTTCACAACTTGAAACACCACAACTATATACTCCGCAACTACAAATTCCACAACTAGAAACTCCACAACTAGAAACTCCATAACTAGAAACTCCACAACTTGAGACTTCGCAACTAGAAACTCCACAACTAGAAACACCACAACTAGAGACTCAACAACTAGAAACTCTACAACTAGAAACTCCACAACTACGAACTTCACAACTCAAACCTCTACAACTAGAAATTCCACAACTTGGGACTTCGCAACTAGAAACTCCACAACTAGAAACTCCACAACTAGAGACTCCAAAACTAGAAATTCCACAACTAGAAACTCCACAAATACGAACCCCACAACTGCGAACCCCACAACTAGAAACTCCACGAATAGACACTCCACAACTTGAGACTCCGCAACGACAGACTCCGCAACTAGAAATTTTGCAACTAGAAACATCACAGCTAGAAACTTGCAACTCAAAACCCTGCAACTAGAAACTCCGCAACTAGAAACTCCACAGCTACAAACTCCACAGCTAGAAACTCCACAGCTAGAGACTCCACAACTAGAAACTCCACAACTAAGAACCCCACAACTACGAACCCCACATCTAGAAGCTCCACAACCAGAAACTCCACAACTTGAAACACCACAACTAGATACTCCGCAAATACATATTCCACAACTTGAAACTCCAAAACTAGGAACTCCACAACTAGAAACTCCGCAACTAGAAACTCCACAACTTGAGACACCGCAACTAGAAATCTACAACTAGAAACTCGGAAACCAGAAAGTCCAACTAGAAACTGCACAACTAGAAACTCCACACCTATAAATTCCACAACTTAAAACTCCACAACTAGAAACTCCACAACTAGGAACTCCGCAACTAGAAAATCTACAACTAGAAACTTGAAAACTAAAAAATCCAACTAGAAACACCACAACTAGAAACTCCACAACTAGAAACTCTACAACTAGACACTTCGCAACTAGAAACTCCACAACTAGAGACTTCACAACTAGAAAACTCCGCAACTAGAAACTCCACGGCTAGACACTCCCCAACTTGAGACTCTGCAACGACAGACTCCGCAACTAGAAACTCTGCAACTAGAAACTCTGAAAGTAGAAACTCCACAGCTAGAAACTTGCAACTAGAAACTCTGCAACTAGAAACTCCACAGCTAGAAACTCCACAACTAGAAACTCCACAACTAGAGACTCCACAACTAGAAACTCCAAGACTAGAGCCTCCACAACTAGAGAGTCCACAACTAGAAACTCCACAACTTGAGACTCCATAACTAGAAATTCCACAACTATGAACCTCACAACTTGAAACTTCACAACTAGAAACTCCACAGCTACAGACTCCACAACTACAAAATTCACAACTAGAAACTCCACAACCAGAAACTCCGCAACTAGAAACTCCACAACTAGAAATTCCACAACCAGAGACTCAACAACTAGAGACTCCACAACTAAAAACTCCACAGCCAGAAACTCCACAACTAGAAACTCCACAACTAGAAATTCCGCAAATAGAAACCCAGCAACTAGAAACTCCACAACTTGAATCTCCACACCTAATAATTCCACAACTAGAAACTATGCAACTAGAAACTCCGCAACTAAAAACTCCACAGCTAGAACGTCCGCAACTAGAAACTCTGCAAATAGAAACTCCGCAATTAGAAACTCCACAACTAGAGACTCCACAACTAGAGACTGCACAACTAGAGACTCCGCAACTAGAAACTCCATAGCTAGAAACTTGCAACTAGAAACTCTGCAACTAGAATCTCCACAGCTAGAAACTCCACAACTAGAAACTCCACAACTAGACACTTCGCAACTAGAAGCTCCACAACTAGACACTCCACAACTAGAAAACTCCGCAACTAGAAACTCCACGACTAGACACTCCAAAACTTGAGACTCCTCAACGACAGACTTCGCAACTAGAAACTCTGCAACTAAAACTCCGCAACTAGAAACTCCACAGCTAGAAACTCCACAACTAGAAACTCCATAACTAGAGACTCCACAACTAGAAACTCCATGACTAGAAACTCCACAATTAGAAACTCCGGAACTTGAGACTTTGCAACTAGAAACTCGGCAACTAGAAACTCAACAACTGGAAACTCCACAACTAGAAACTTCACAACTAGAAACTTCACCACTTGAAACACCACAACTAGATACTCCGCAACTACAAATTCCACAACTAGAAACTCCACAACTAGAAACTCCACAACTACAGACTCAACTACAGACTCCACAACTAGAAACTCCACAGCTAGAGACTCCACAACTAGAAACTCTCCACAACTACAAACTCCACAACTACGAACCCCACAACTAGAAACTCCACAACTAAAAACTCCGCAACTAGAAACTCCACAACTGGAAACACCACAACTAGAATCTCCACAACTAGAAACTCCACAACTACGAACCTCACAACTAGAAACTCCACAACTACAAACTCCACAACTTGAGACACCGCAACTAGAAATCTACAACTAGAAACTGCACAACTAGAAACTCCACACCAATAAATTCCACAACTTAAAACTCCACAACTAGAAACTCCACAACTAGGAACTCCGCAACTTGAAAATCTACAACTAGAAACTTGAAAACTAAAAAATCCAACTAGAAACACCACAACTAGAAACTCCACAACTAGAAACTCTACAACTAGACACTTCGCAACTAGAAACTCCACAACTAGAGACTTCACAACTAGAAAACTCCGCAACTAGAAACTCCACGGCTAGACACTCCCCAACTTGAGGCTCCGCAACGACAGACTCCGCAACTAGAAACTCTGCAACTAGAAACTCCGAAAGTAGAAACTCCACAGCTAGAAACTTGACACTAGAAACTCTGCAACTAGAATCTCCACAGCTAGAAACTCCACAACTAGAAACTCCACAACTAGAGACTCCACAACTAGAAACTCCATGACTAGAACCTCCACAACTAGAGACTCCACAACTAGAAACTCCACAACTTGAGAATCCATAACTAGAAATTCCACAACTATGAACCTCACAACTTGAAACTCCACAACTAGAAACTCCACAGCTACAGACTCCACAACTACAAAATTCACAACTAGAAACTCCACAACCAGAAACTCCGCAACTAGAAACTCCACAACTAGAAATTCCACAACCAGAGACTCAACAACTAGAGACTCCACAACTAGAAACTCCACAACTAGAAATTCCGCAAATAGAAACCCAGCAACTAGAAACTCCACAACTAGAATCTCCACACCTATTAATTCCACAACTTGAAACTCCACAACTAGAAACTCCACAACTAGAAACTCCACACCTAGAAACTCCGCAACTAGAAACTCCACAACTAAAAACTCTACAACTAGAAACTATGCAACTAGAAACTCTGCAACTAGAAACTCCACAGCTAGAACGTCCGCAACTAGAAACTCTGCAACTAGAAACTCCGCAATTAGAAACTCCACAACTAGAGACTCCACAACTAGAGACTTCGCAACTAGAAACTCAAAAACTAGAAACTCCACAACTAGAAAATCCACAACTAGAAACTCCACACCTACAAACTCCGCAACTAGAAACTCTACAACTAGAAACTCCACAACTAGAAACTCCGCGACTAGAAACTCCGCAACTAGAAACTCCACAGCTAGAAACTCCGCAACTTGAAACTCCGCAACTAGAAACTCCACAACTAGAGACTCCGCAACTATAAACTCCACAACTTGAAACTCTGCACCTCGAAACTCTGCAACTAGAAAATTCCCTACTAGAAACTACACAACTACAATCTCCGCAACTCGAAACTCCGCAACTACAAAATCCACAACTAGAAACTCCACAACTGGGAACTCCGAAACTAGAAAATCTACAACTAGAAACTCGAAAACTAAAAACTTCAACTAGAAACTCCACAACTAGATACTTCGCAACTCGAAACTCTGCAACTAAAACTCCACAACTAGAAACTCCACAGCTAGAAACTCCAGAACTAGAAACTCCACAACTAGAGACTCCACAACTAGAAACTCCATGACTAGAAACTTCACAGTTAGAAACTCCACAACTAGAAACTCCACAACTTGAGACTTTGCAACTAGAAACTCGGCAACTAGAAACTCAACAACTAGAAACTCCACAACTAGGAACTTCACAACTAGAAACTCCACAACTTGAATCACAACTAGATACTCCGCAACTACAACTTCCAACACTAGAAACTCCACAACTAGAAACTCCATAACTACAAACTCCGCAACTAGAAATTCCACAACTAGACTCCATAACTAGGAACTCCACAACTAGAAACTCCACAACTACAGAATCCACAACTACAGACTCGACAACTAGAAACTCCACAGCTAGAGACTCCACAACTAGAAATTCTACAACTAGAAACTCCACAACTACGAACCTCACAACTAGAAACTCCACAAGTAGAAACTCCACAACTTGGGACTTCGCAACTTTAAACTCCACAACTAGAAACTCCACAACTAGAAACTCCACAACTACGAACCTCACAACTAGAAACTCCAATACTAGATACTCCGCAACTAGAAAATCCACAGGTAGAAACTCTACAACTTGAGACTTCGCAACTAGACACTCGGCAACTAGAAACTCCACAACTAGAAACTCCACAACTAGAAACTCCACAAATTGAAACACCACAACTAGATACTCCACAATTACAAATTCCACAACTTGACACAACTAGAAACTCCACAACTAGAGACTCCATAACTTGAAACACCACAACTAGATACTCCACAGCTACAAATTCCACATCTAGAAACTCCAAATTTAGAAACTCCGCAACTAGAAACTCCGCAACTTTAAACTCCAACACTAGACACTCCATAACTAGGAACTCCACAACAAGAAACTCCACAACTACAGACTCCACAACTACAAACTCCACATCTAGAAACTCCACAACTGGAAACTCCGCAACTATAAACTCCGCAACTACAAACTCCACAACAAGAAATTCCACAACTGGAGACTCAACAACTTGAGACTCCACAACTAAAATCTCCACAACTTGAGACTTCGCAACTAGAAACTCGGCAACTAGAAACTCAACAACTAGAAACTCCACAACTAGAAACTCCACAACTAGAAACTCCACAACTTGAAACACCACAACTAGATACTCCAATACTACAAATTCCACAACTAGAAACTCAAAAATTAGAAACTCCGCAACTAGAAACTCCGCAACTTAAAACTCCACAACTAGAGACTCCATAACTAGGAACTCCACAACTAGAAACTCCACAACTACAGACTCCATAACTACAAACTTCGCAACTAGAAACTCCACAACCAGAAACTCCGCAACTAGAAAATCTACAACTAGAAACTCGAAAACTAAAAACTGCAACTAGAAACTCCACAACTAGAAACTCCACAACTAGAAACTCCACAACTAGACACTTCGCAACTAGAAGCTCCACAACTAGACACTCCACAACTAGAAAGCTCCGCAACTAGAAACTCCACGACTAGACACTCCAAAACTTAAGAGTCCTCAACGACAGACTTCGCAACTAAAAACTCTGCAACTAAAACTCCGCAGCTAGAAACTCCACAGCTAGAAACTCCACAACTAGAAACTCTATAACTAGAGACTCCACAACTAGAAACTCCATGACTAGAAACTCCACAATTAGAAACTCCACAACTTGAGACTTTGCAACTAGAAACTCGGCAACTAGAAACTCAACAACTAGAAACTCCACAACTAGAAACTTGAAAACTAAAAAATCCAACTAGAAACACCACAACTAGAAACTCCGCAACTAGAAACTCTGCAACTAGAAACTCCACAGCTAGAAACTCCACAACTAGAAACTCCACAACTAGAGACTCCACAACTAGAAACTGCATGACTAGAACCTCCACAACTAGAGACTCCACAACTAGAGACTCCACAACTAGAAACTCCACAACTTGAGACTCCATAACTAGAAATTCCACAACTATGAACCTCACAACTTGAAACTTCACAACTAGAAACTTCACAGCTACAGACTCCACAACTACAAAATTCACAACTAGAAACTCCACAACCAGAAACTCCACAACTAGAAACTCCACAACTAGAAATTCCACAACCAGAGACTCAACAACTAGAGACTCCACAACTAAAAACTCCACAACTAGAAACTCCACAACTAGAAATTCCGCAAATAGAAACCCAGCAACTAGAAACTCCACAACTTGAATCTCCACACCTATTAATTCCACAACTTGAAACTCCACAACTAGAAACTCCACAACTAGAAAGTCCACACCTAGAAACTCCGCAACTAGAAACTCCAGAACTAGAAACTCTACAACTAGAAACTATGCAACTAGAAACTCCGCAACTAGAAACTCCACAGCTAGAACGTCCGCAACTACAAATTCCACAACTAGAAACTCCACAACTAGAGACTCCGTAACTAGGAACTCCACAACTAGAAACTCCACAACTACCGACTCCACAACTACAGACTCCACAACTAGAAACTCCACAGCTAGAGACTCCACAACTAGAAACTCTCCACAACTACGAACTCCACAACTACGAACCCCACAACTAGAAACTCCACAACTAAAAACTCCGCAACTAGACACTCCACAACTGGAAACACCACAACTAGAATCTCCACAACTAGAAACTCCACAACTACGAACCTCACAACGAGAAACTCCACAACTACAAACTCCACAACTTGAGACACCGCAACTAGAAATCTACAACTAGAAACTCGGAAACCAGAAAGTCCAACTAGAAACTGCACAACTAGAAACTCCACACCTATAAATTCCACAACTTAAAACTCCACAACTAGAAACTCCACAACTAGGAACTCTGCAACTAGAAAATCTACAACTAGAAACTTGAAAACTAAAAAATCCAACTAGAAACATTACAACTAGAAACTCCACAACTAGAAACTCTACAACTAGACACTTCGCAACTAGAAACTCTACAACTAGAGACTTCACAACTAGAAAACTCCGCAACTAGAAACTCCATGACTAGAACCTCCACAACTAGAGACTCCACAACTAGAAACTCCAAAACTTGAGACTCCATAACTAGAAATTCCACAACTATGAACCTCACAACTTGAAACTTCACAACTAGAAACTTCACAGCTACAGACTCCTCAACTACAAAATTCACAACTAGAAACTCCACAACCAGAAACTCCACAACTAGAAACTCCACAACTAGAAATTCCACAACCAGAGACTCAACAACTAGAGACTCCACAACTAAAAACTCCACAGCCAGAAACTCCACAACTAGAAACTCCACAACTAGAAATTCCGCAAATAGAAACCCAGCAACTAGAAACTCCACAACTTGAATCTCCACACCTATTAATTCCACAACTTGAAACTCCACAACTAGAAACTCCACAACTAGAAACTCCACACCTAGAAACTCCGCAACTAGAAACTCCAGAACTAGAAACTCTACAACTAGAAACTATGCAACTAGAAACTCCGCAACTAGAAACTCCACAGCTAGAATGTCCGCAACTACAAATTCCACAACTAGAAACTCCACAACTAGAGACTCCATAACTAGGAACTCCACAACTAGAAACTCCACAACTACCGACTCCACAACTACAGACTCCACAACTAGAAACTCCACAGCTAGAGACTCCACAACTAGAAACTCTCCACAACTACGAACTCCACAACTACGAACCCCACAACTAGAAACTCCACAACTAAAAACTCCGCAACTAGAAACTCCACAACTGAAAACACCACAACTAGAATCTCCACAACTAGAAACTCCACAACTACGAACCTCACAACGAGAAACTCCACAACTACAAACTCCACAACTTGAGACACCGCAACTAGAAATCTACAACTAGAAACTCGGAAACCAGAAAGTCCAACTAGAAACTGCACAACTAGAAACTCCACACCTATAAATTCCACAACTTAAAACTCCACAACTAGAAACTCCACAACTAGGAACTCCGCAACTAGAAAATCTACAACTAGAAACTTGAAAACTAAAAAATCCAACTAGAAACATTACAACTAGAAACTCCACAACTAGAAACTCTACAACTAGACACTTCGCAACTAGAAACTCCACAACTAGAGACTTCACAACTAGAAAACTCCGCAACTAGAAACTCCACAGCTAGAAACTCCACAACTAGAAACTCCACAACTAGAGACTCCACAACTAGAAACTCCATGACTAGAATCTCCACAACTAGAGACTCCACAGCTATAAACTCCACAACTTGAGACTCCATAACTAGAAATTCCACAACTATGAACCTCGCAACTTGAAACTCCACAACTAGAAACTCCACAGCTACAGACTCCACAACTACAAAATTCACAACTAGAAACTCCACAACCAGAAACTCCGCAACTAGAAACTCCACAACTTGAAACACCACAACTAGATACTCCGCAACTACAAATTCCACAACTAGAAACTCCACAACCAGAAACTCCGCAACTAGAAACTCCACAACTTGAAACACCACAACTAGATACTCCGCAACTAGAAACTCTGCAACTAGAAACTCCACAGCTAGAAACTCCACAACTAGAAACTCCACAACTAGAGACTCCACAACTAGAAACTGCATGACTAGAACCTCCACAACTAGAGACTCCACAACTAGAAACTCCACAACTTGAGACTCCATAACTAGAAATTCCACAAATATGAACCTCACAACTTGAAACTTCACAACTAGAAACTTCACAGCTACAGACTCCATAACTACAAAATTCACAACTAGAAACTCCACAACCAGAAACTCCACAACTAGAAACTCCACAACTAGAAATTCCACAACCAGAGACTCAACAACTAGAGACTCCACAACTAAAAACTCCACAGCCAGAAACTCCACAACTAGAAACTCCACAACTAGAAATTCCGCAAATAGAAACCCAGCAACTAGAAACTCCACAACTTGAATCTCAACACCTATTAATTCCACAACTTGAAACTCCACAACTAGAAACTCCACAACTAGAAACTCCACACCTAGAAACTCCGCAACTAGAAACTCCAGAACTAGAAACTCTACAACTAGAAACTATGCAACTAGAAACTCCGCAACTAGAAACTCCACAGCTAGAACGTCCGCAACTACAAATTCCACAACTAGAAACTCCACAACTAGAGACTCCATAACTAGGAACTCTACAACTAGAAACTCCACAACTACCGACTCCACAACTACAGACTCCACAACTAGAAACTCCACAGCTAGAGACTCCACAACTAGAAACTCTCTTCACAACTACGAACTCCACAACTACGAACCCCACAACTAGAAACTCCACAACTAAAAACTCCGCAACTAGAAACTCCACTACTGGAAACACCACAACTAGAATCTCCACAACTAGAAACTCCACAACTACGAACCTCACAACGAGAAACTCCACAACTACAAACTCCACAACTTGAGACACCGCAACTAGAAATCTACAACTAGAAACTCGGAAACCAGAAAGTCCAACTAGAAACTGCACAACTAGAAACTCCTCACCTATAAATTCCACAATTAAAACTCCACAACTAGAAACTCCACAACTAGGAACTCCGCAACTAGAAAATCTACAACTAGAAACTTGAAAACTTAAAAATCCAACTAGAAACATTACAACTAGAAACTCCACAACTAGAAACTCTACAACTAGACACTTCGCAACTAGAAACTCCACAACTAGAGACTTCACAACTAGAAAACTCCGCAACTAGAAACTCCATGACTAGAACCTCCACAACTAGAGACTCCACAACTAGAAACTCCACAACTTGAGACTCCATAACTAGAAATTCCACAACTATGAACCTCACAACTTGAAACTTCACAACTAGAAACTTCACAGCTACAGTCTCCACAACTAGAAACTCCACAGCCAGAGACTCCACAACTAGAAACTCTCCACAACTACGAACTCCACAACTACGAACCCCACAACTAGAAACTCCACAACTAAAAACTCCGCAACTTGAGACACCGCAACTAGAAATCTACAACTAGAAACTCGGAAACCAGAAAGTCCAACTAGAAACTGCACAACTAGAAACTCCACACCTATAAATTCCACAACTTAAAACTCCACAACTAGAAATTCCACAACTAGGAACTCCGCAACTAGAAAATCTACAACTAGAAACTTGAAAACTAAAAAATCCAACTAGAAACATTACAACTAGATACTCCTCAACTAGAAACTCTACAACTAGACACTTCGCAACTAGAAACTCCATAACTAGAGACTTCACAACTAGAAAACTCCGCAACTAGAAACTCCACGGCTAGACACTCCCCAACTTGAGGCTCTGCAACGACAGACTCCGCAACTAGAAACTCTGCAACTAGAAACTCCGAAAGTAGAAACTCCACAGCTAGAAACTTGACACTAGAAACTCTGCAACTAGAATCTCCACAGCTAGAAACTCCACAACTAGAAACTCCACAACTAGAGACTCCACAACTAGAAACTCCATGACTAGAACCTCCACAACTAGAGACTCCACAACTAGAAACTCCACAACTTGAGAATCCATAACTAGAAATTCCACAACTATGAACCTCACAACTTGAAACTCCACAACTAGAAACTCCACAGCTACAGACTCCACAACTACAAAATTCACAACTAGAAACTTCACAACCAGAAACTCCGCAACTAGAAATTCCACAACCAGAGACTCAACAACTAGAGACTCCACAACTAAAAACTCCACAGCCAGAAACTCCACAACTAGAAACTCCACAACTAGAAATTCCGCAAATAGAAACCCAGCAACTAGAAACTCCACAACTAGAATCTCCACACCTATTTTTCCACAACTTGAAACTCCACAACTAGAAACTCCACAACTAGAAACTCCACGCCTAGAAACTCCACAACTAGAAATTCCACAACTAAAAACTCTACAACTAGAAACTATGCAACTAGAAACTCTGCAACTAGAAACTCCACAGCTAGAACGTCCGCAACTAGAAACTCTGCAACTAGAAACTCCGCAATTAGAAACTCCACAACTAGAGACTCCACAACTAGAGACTTCGCAACTAGAAACTCAACAACTAGAAACTCCACAACTAGAAAATCCACAACTAGAAACTCCACACCTACAAACTCCGCAACTAGAAACTCTACAACTAGAAACTCCGCGACTAGAAACTCCAAAGCTAGAACGTCCGCAACTGGAAACTCTGCAACTAGAAACTCCGCAACTAGAAACTCCAACGCTAGAAACTCCACAACTAGAAACTCCACAACTAGAAACTCCACAACTTGAGACTCCAAAACTAGAGACTCCGCAACTAGAAACTCCACAGCTAGAAACTCCGCAACTAGAAACTCCGCAACTAGAAACTCCACAACTAGAGACTCCGCAACTATAAACTCCACAACTTGAAACTCTGCACCTCGAAACTCTGCAACTAGAAAATTCCCTACTAGAAACTACACAACTACAATCTCCGCAACTCGAAACTCCGCAACTACAAAATCCACAACTAGAAACTCCACAACTGGGAACTCCGCAACTAGAAAATCTACAACTAGAAACTCGAAAACTAAAAACTTCAACTAGAAACTCCACAACTAGAAACTCCACAACTAGAAACTCCACAACTAGACACTTCGCAACTCGAAACTCTGCAACTAAAACTCCGCAACTAGAAACTTCAAAGCTAGAAACTCCACAACTAGAAACTCCACAACTAGAGACTCCACAACTAGAAACTCCATGACTAGAAACTTCACAATTAGAAACTCCACAACTAGAAACTCCACAACTTGAGACTTTGCAACTAGAAACTCGGCAACTAGAAACTCAACAACTAGAAACTCCACAACTAGGAACTTCACAACTAGAAACTCCACAACTTGAATCACAACTAGATACTCCGCAACTACAACTTCGAACACTAGAAACTCCACAACTAGAAACTCCATAACTAGAAACTCCGCAACTAGAAACTCCACAACTAGACTCCATAACTAGGAACTCCACAACTAGAAACTCCACAACTACAGAATCCACAACTACAGACTCCACAACTAGAAACTCCACAGCTAGAGACTCCACAAGTAGAAATTCTACAACTAGAAACTCCACAACTACGAACCTCACAACTAGAAACTCCACAAGTAGAAACTCCACAACTTGGGACTTCGCAACTTTAAACTCCACAACTAGAAACTCCACAACTAGAAACTCCACAACTACGAACCTCACAACAAGAAACTCCAATACTAGATACTCCGCAACTAGAAAATCCACAGGTAGAAACTCCACAACTTGAGACTTCGCAACTAGACACTCGGCAACTAGAAACTCCACAACTAGAAACTCCACAACTAGAAACTCCACAAATTGAAACACCACAACTAGATACTCCACAATTACAAATTCCACAACTTGACACAACTAGAAACTCCACAACTAGAGACTCCATAACTTGAAACACCACAACTAGATACTCCACAGCTACAAATTCCACATCTAGAAACTCCAAATTTAGAAACTCCGCAACTAGAAACTCCGCAACTTTAAACTCCACAACTAGGCACTCCATAACTAGGAACTCCACAACAAGAAACTCCACAACTACAGACTCCACAACTACAAACTCCACATCTAGAAACTCCACAACTGGAAACTCCGCAACTATAAACTCCGCAACTACAAACTCCACAACAAGAAATTCCAGAACTCGAGACTCAACAACTTGAGACTCCACAACTAAAAACTCCACAACTTGAGACTTCGCAACTAGAAACTCGGCAACTAGAAACTCAACAACTAGAAACTCCACAACTAGAAACTCCACAACTAGAAACTCCACAACTTGAAACACCACAACTAGATACTCCACAACTACAAATTCCACAACTAGAAACTCCAAAATTAGAAACTCCGCAACTAGAAACTCCGCAACTTAAAACTCCACAACTAGAGACTCCATAACTAGGAACTCCACAACTAGAAACTCCACAACTACAGACTCCATAACTACAAACTTCGCAACTAGAAACTCCACAACCAGAAACTCCGCAACTAGAAAATCTACAACTAGAAACTCGAAAACTAAAAACTGAAACTAGAAACTCCACAACTAGAAACTCCACAACTAGAAACTCCACAACTAGACACTTCGCAACTAGAAGCTCCACAACTAGACACTCCACAACTAGAAAACTCCGCAACTAGAAACTCCACGACTAGACACTCCAAAACTTAAGAGTCCTCAACGACAGACTTCGCAACTAAAAACTCTGCAACTAAAACTCCGCAGCTAGAAACTCCACAGCTAGAAACTCCACAACTAGAAACTCTATAACTAGAGACTCCACAACTAGAAACTCCATGACTAGAAACTCCACAATTAGAAACTCCACAACTTGAGACTTTGCAACTAGAAACTCGGCAACTAGAAACTCAACCACTAGAAACTCCACAACTAGAAACTTTACAACTAGAAACTTCACAACTTGAAACACCACAACTAGATACTCCGCAACTACAAATTCCACAACTAGAAACTCCACAACTAGAGACTCCATAACTAGGAACTCCACAACTAGAAACTCCACAACTACAGACTCCACAACTACGGACTCCACAACTAGAAACTCCAGAGCTAGAGACTCCACAACTAGAAACTCTCCACAACTACGAACTCCACAACTACGAACCCCACAACTAGAAACTCCACAACTAAAAACTCCGCAACTAGAAACTCCACAACTGGAAACACCACAACTAGATTCTCCACAACTAGAAACTCCACAACTACGAACCTCACAACTAGAAACTCCACAACTACAAACTCCACAACTTGAGACACCGCAACTAGAAATCTAACTAGAAACTCGGAAACCAGAAAGTCCAACTAGAAACTGCACAACTAGAAACTCCACACCTATAAATTCCACAACTTAAAACTCCACAACTAGAAACTCCACAACTAGGAACTCCGCAACTAGAAAATCTACAACTAGAAACTTGAAAACTAAAAAATCCAACTAGAAACACCACAACTAGAAACTCCGCAACTAGAAACTCTGCAACTAGAAACTCCACAGCTAGAAACTCCACAACTAGAAACTCCACAACTAGAGACACCACAACTAGAAACTCCATGACTAGAACCTCCACAACTAGAGACTCCACAACTAGAAACTCCACAACTTGAGACTCCATAACTAGAAATTCCACAACTATGAACCTCACAACTTGAAACTTCACAACTAGAAACTTCGCAGCTACAGACTCCACAACTACAAAATTCACAACTAGAAACTCCACAACCAGAAACTCCACAACTAGAAACTCCACAACTAGAAATTCCACAACCAGAGACTCAACAACTAGAGACTCCACAACTAAAAACTCCACAGCCAGAAACTCCACAACTAGAAACTCCACAACTAGAAATTCCGCAAATAGAAACCCAGCAACTAGAAACTCCACAACTTGAATCTCCACACCTATTAATTCCACAACTTGAATCTCCACAACTAGAAACTCCACAACTAGAAACTCCACACCTAGAAACTCCGCAACTAGAAACTCCAGAACTAGAAACTCTACAACTAGAAACTATGCAACTAGAAACTCCGCAACTAGAAACTCCACAGCTAGAACGTCCGCAACTACAAATTCCACAACTAGAAACTCCACAACTAGAGACTCCATAACTAGGAACTCCACAACTAGAAACTCCACAACTACCGACTCCACAACTACAGACTCCACAACTAGAAACTCCACAGCTAGAGACTCCACAACTAGAAACTCTCCACAACTACGAACTCCACAACTACGAACCCCACAACTAGAAACTCCACAACTAAAAACTCCGCAACTAGAAACTCCACAACTGGAAACACCACAACTAGATTCTCCACAACTAGAAACTCCACAACTACGAACCTCACAACTAGAAACTCCACAACTACAAACTCCACAACTTGAGACACCGCAACTAGAAATCTAACTAGAAACTCGGAAACCAGAAAGTCCAACTAGAAACTGCACAACTAGAAACTCCACACCTATAAATTCCACAACTTAAAACTCCACAACTAGAAACTCCACAACTAGGAACTCCGCAACTAGAAAATCTACAACTAGAAACTTGAAAACTAAAAAATCCAACTAGAAACACCACAACTAGAAACTCCGCAACTAGAAACTCTGCAACTAGAAACTCCACAGCTAGAAACTCCACAACTAGAAACTCCACAACTAGAGACTCCACAACTAGAAACACCATGACTAGAACCTCCACAACTAGAGACTCCACAACTAGAAACTCCACAACTTGAGACTCCATAACTAGAAATTCCACAACTATGAACCTCACAACTTGAAACTTCACAACTAGAAACTTCACAGCTACAGACTCCACAACTACAAAATTCACAACTAGAAACTCCACAACCAGAAACTCCACAACTGGAAACTCCACAACCAGAAATTCCACAACCAGAGACTCAACAACTAGAGACTCCACAACTAAAAACTCCACAGCCAGAAACTCCACAACTAGAAACTCCACAACTAGAAATTCCGCAAATAGAAACCCAGCAACTAGAAACTCCACAACTTGAATCTCCACACCTATTAATTCCACAACTTGAAACTCCACAACTAGAAACTCCACAACTAGAAACTCCACACCTAGAAACTCCGCAACTAGAAACTCCAGAACTAGAAACTCTACAACTAGAAACTATGCAACTAGAAACTCCGCAACTAGAAACTCCACAGCTAGAACGTCCGCAACTACAAATTCCACAACTAGAAACTCCACGACTAGAGACTCCATAACTAGGAACTCCACAACTAGAAACTCCACAACTACCGACTCCACAACTACAGACTCCACAACTAGAAACTCCACAGCTAGAGACTCCACAACTAGAAACTCTCCACAACTACGAACTCCACAACTACGAACCCCACAACTAGAAACTCCACAACTAAAAACTCCACTAGAAACTCCACAACTACGAACCTCACAACGAGAAACTCCACAACTACAAACTCCACAACTTGAGACACCGCAACTAGAAATCTACAACTGAGAAACTCGGAAACCAGAAAGTCCAACTAGAAACTGCACAACTAGAAACTCCACACCTATAAATTCCACAACTTAAAACTCCACAACTAGAAACTCCACAACTAGGAACTCCGCAACTAGAAAATCTACAACTAGAAACTTGAAAACTAAAAAATCCAACTAGAAACATTACAACTAGAAACTCCACAACTAGAAACTCTACAACTAGACACTTCGCAACTAGAAACTCCACAACTAGAGACTTCACAACTAGAAAACTCCGCAACTAGAAACTCCACGGCTAGACACTCCCCAACTTGAGACTCCGCAACGACAGACTCCGCAACTAGAAACTCTGCAACTAGAAACTCCGAAAGTAGAAACTCCACAGCTAGAAACTTGCAACTAGAAACTCTGCAACTAGAAACTCCACAGCTAGAAACTCCACAACTAGAAACTCCACAACTAGAGACTCCACAACTAGAAACTCCATGACTAGAATCTCCACAACTAGAGACTCCACAACTATAAACTCCACAACTTGAGACTCCATAACTAGAAATTCCACAACTATGAACCTCACAACTTGAAACTCCACAACTAGAAACTCCACAGCTACAGACTCCACAACTACAAAATTCACAACTAGAAACTCCACAACCAGAAACTCCGCAACTAGAAACTCCACAACTAGAAATTCCACAACCAGAGACTCAACAACTAGAGACTCCACAACTAAAAACTCCACAGCCAGAAACTCCACAACTAGAAACTCCACAACTAGAAATTCCGCAAATAGAAACCCAGCAACTAGAAACTCCACAACTAGAATCTCCACACCTATTAATTCCACAACTTGAAACTCCACAACAAGAAACTCCACAACTAGAAACTCCACACCTAGAAACTCCGCAACTAGAAACTCCACAACTAAAAACTCTACAACTAGAAACTATGCAACTAGAAACTCCGCAACTAGAAACTCCACAGCTAGAACGTCCGCAACTAGAAACTCTGCAACTAGAAACTCCGCAATTAGAAACTCCACAACTAGAGACTCCACAACTAGAGACTTCGCAACTAGAAACTCAACAACTAGAAACTCCACAACTAGAAAATCCACAACTAGAAACTCCACAACTTGAAACTCCACAAAAAGAAACGCAACAACTAGAAACTCCACACCTACAAACTCCGCAACTAGAAACTCTACAACTAGAAACTCCACAACTAGAAACTATGCAACTAGAAATTCCGCGACTAGAAACTCCAAAGCTAGAACGTCCGCAACTGGAAACTCTGCAACTAGAAACTCCACAACTAGAAACTCCAACGCTAGAAACTCCACAACTAGAAACTCCACAACTTGAGACTCCAAAACTAGAGACTCCGCAACTAGAAACTCCACAGCTAGAAACTCTGCAACTAGAAACTCCGCAACTAGAAACTCCACAACTAGAGACTCCGCAACTATAAACTCCACCACTTGAAACTCAGCAACTAGAAACTCCATGACTAGAAACTCAACAACTAGAAACTCCACAACTAGAAACTCCACAACTACAGAATCCACAACTAGAGACTCCACAACTAGAAACTCCACAGCTAGAGACTCCACAACTAGAAATTCTACAACTAGAAACTCCACAACTACGAACCTCACAACTAGAAACTCCACAAGTAGAAACTCCACAACTTGGGACTTCGCAACTTTAAACTCCACAACTAGAAACTCCACAACTAGAAACTCCACAACTACGAACCTCACAACTAGAAACTCCAATACTAGATACTCCGCAACTAGAAAATCCACAGGTAGAAACTCCACAACTTGAGACTTCGCAACTAGACACTCGGCCACTAGAAACTCCACAACTAGAAACTCCACAACTAGAAACTCCACAAATTGAAACACCACAACTAGATACTCCACAATTACAAATTCCACAACTTGACACAACTAGAAACTCCACAACTAGAGAGTCCATAACTTGAAACACCACAACTAGATACTCCACAGCTACAAATTCCACATCTAGAAACTCCAAATTTAGAAACTCCGCAACTAGAAACTCCGCAACTTTAAACTCCACAACTAGACACTCCATAACTAGGAACTCCACAACAAGAAACTCCACAACTACAGACTCCACAACTACAAACTCCACATCTAGAAACTCCACAACTGGAAACTCCGCAACTATAAACTCCGCAACTACAAACTCCGCAACAAGAAATTCCAGAACTCGAGACTCAACAACTTGAGACTCCACAACTAAAAACTCCACAACTTGAGACTTCGCAACTAGAAACTCGGCAACTAGAAACTCAACAACTAGAAACTCCACAACTAGAAACTCCACAACTAGAAACTCCACAACTTGAAACACCACAACTAGATACTCCACAACTACAAATTCCACAACTAGAAACTCCAAAATTAGAAACTCCGCAACTAGAAACTCCGCAACTTAAAACTCCACAACTAGAGACTCCATAACTAGGAACTCCACAACTAGAAACTCCACAACTACAGACTCCATAACTACAAACTTCGCAACTAGAAACTCCACAACCAGAAACTCCGCAACTAGAAAATCTACAACTAGAAACTCGAAAACTAAAAACTGAAACTAGAAACTCCACAACTAGAAACTCCACAACTAGACACTTCGCAACTAGAAGCTCCACAACTAGACACTCCACAACTAGAAAACTCCGCAACTAGAAACTCCACGACTAGACACTCCAAAACTTAAGAGTCCTCAACGACAGACTTCGCAACTAAAAACTCTGCAACTAAAACTCCGCAGCTAGAAACTCCACAGCTAGAAACTCCACAACTAGAAACTCTATAACTAGAGACTCCACAACTAGAAACTCCATGACTAGAAACTCCACAATTAGAAACTCCACAACTTGAGACTTTGCAACTAGAAACTCGGCAACTAGAAACTCAACAACTAGAAACTCCACAACTAGAAACTCCAGAGCTAGAGACTCCACAACTAGAAACTCTCCACAACTACGAACTCCACAACTACGAACCCCACAACTAGAAACTCCACAACTAAAAACTCCGCAACTAGAAACTCCACAACTGGAAACACCACAACTAGATTCTCCACAACTAGAAACTCCACAACTACGAACCTCACAACTAGAAACTCCACAAGTACAAACTCCACAACTTGAGACACCGCAACTAGAAATCTAACTAGAAACTCGGAAACCAGAAAGTCCAACTAGAAACTGCACAACTAGAAACTCCACACCTATAAATTCCACAACCTAAAACTCCACAACTAGAAACTCCACAACTAGGAACTCCGCAACTAGAAAATCTACAACTAGAAACTTGAAAACTAAAAAATCCAACTAGAAACACCACAACTAGAAACTCCGCAACTAGAAACTCTGCAACTAGAAACTCCACAGCTAGAAACTCCACAACTAGAAACTCCACAACTAGAGACTCCACAACTAGAAACTCCATGACTAGAACCTCCACAACTAGAGACTCCACAACTAGAAACTCCACAACTTGAGACTCCATAACTAGAAATTCCACAACTATGAACCTCACAACTTGAAACTTCACAACTAGAAACTTCACAGCTACAGACTCCACAACTACAAAATTCACAACTAGAAACTCCACAACCAGAAACTCCACAACTAGAAACTCCACAACTAGAAATTCCTCAACCAGAGACTCAACAACTAGAGACTCCACAACTAAAAACTCCACAGCCAGAAACTCCACAACTACAAACTCCACAACTAGAAATTCCGCAAATAGAAACCCAGAAACTAGAAACTCCACAACTTGAATCTCCACACCTATTAATTCCACAACTTGAAACTCCACAACTAGAAACTCCACAACTAGAAACTCCACACCTAGAAACTCCGCAACTAGAAACTCCAGAACTAGAAACTCTACAACTAGAAACTATGCAACTAGAAACTCCGCAACTAGAAACTCCACAGCTAGAACGTACGCAACTACAAATTCCACAACTAGAAACTCCACAACTAGAGACTCCATAACTAGGAACTCCACAACTAGAAACTCCACAACTACCGACTCCACAACTACAGACTCCACAACTATAAACTCCACAGCTAGAGACTCCACAACTAGAAACTCTCCACAACTACGAACTCCACAACTACGAACCCCACAACTAGAAACTCCACAACTAAAAACTCCACAACTAGAAACTCCACAACTACAAACCTCACAACGAGAAACTCCACAACTACAAACTCCACAACTTGAGACACCGCAACTAGAAATCTACAACTAGAAACTCGGAAACCAGAAAGTCCAACTAGAAACTGCACAACTAGAAACTCCACACCTATAAATTCCACAACTTAAAACTCCACAACTAGAAACATTACAACTAGAAACTCCACAACTAGAAACTCTACAACTAGACACTTCGCAACTAGAAACTCCACAACTAGAGACTTCACAACTAGAAAACTCCGCAACTAGAAACTCCACGGCTAGACACTCCCCAACTTGAGACTCCGCAACGACAGACTCCGCAACTAGAAACTCTGCAACTAGAAACTCCGAAAGTAGAAACTCCACAGCTAGAAACTTGCAACTAGAAACTCTGCAACTAGAAACTCCACAGCTAGAAACTCCACAACTAGAAACTCCACAACTAGAGACTCCACAAGTAGAAACTCCATGACTAGAATCTCCACAACTAGGGACTCCACAACTATAAACTCCACAACTTGAGACTCCATAACTAGAAATTCCACAACTATGAACCTCACAACTTGAAACTCCACAACTAGAAACTCCACAGCTACAGACTCCACAACTACAAAATTCACAACTAGAAACTCCACAACCAGAAACTCCGCAACTAGAAACTCCACAACTAGAAATTCCACAACCAGAGACTCAACAACTAGAGACTCCACAACTAAAAACTCCACAGCCAGAAACTCCACAACTAGAAACTCCACAACTAGAAATTCCGCAAATAGAAACCCAGCAACTAGAAACTCCACAACTAGAATCTCCACACCTATTAATTCCACAACTTGAAACTCCACAACAAGAAATTCCACAACTAGAAACTCCACACCTAGAAACTCCGCAACTAGAAACTCCACAACTAAAAACTCTACAACTAGAAACTATGCAACTAGAAACTCCGCAACTAGAAACTCCACAGCTAGAACGTCCGCAACTAGAAACTCTGCAACTAGAAACTCCGCAACTAGAAACTCAGCAATTAGAAACTCCACAACTAGAGACTCCACAACTAGAGACTTCGCAACTAGAAACTCCACAACTAGAAAATCCACAACTAGAAACTCCACAACTTGAAACTCCACAAAAAGAAACGCAACAACTAGAAACTCCACACCTACAAACTCCGCAACTAGAAACTCTACAACTAGAAACTCCACAACTAGAAACTATGCAACTAGAAATTCCGCGACTAGAAACTCCAAAGCTAGAACGTCCGCAACTGGAAACTCTGCAACTAGAAACTCCGCAACTAGAAACTCCAACGCTAGAAACTCCACAACTAGAAACTCCACAACTAGAAACTCCACAGCTTGAGACTCCAAAACTAGAGACTCCGCAACTAGAAACTCCACAGCTAGAAACTCCGCAACTAGAAACTCCGCAACTAGAAACTCCACAACTAGAGACTCCGCAACTATAAACTCCACAACTTGAAACTCTGCAACTAGAAACTCCATGACTAGAAACTCAACAACTAGAAACTCCACAACTAGAAACTCCGCAACTAGAAACTCCACAACTTGAAACACCACAACTAGATACTCCAAAACTACAAATTCCACAACTAGAAACTCCAAAATTAGAAACTCCGCAACTAGAAACTCCGCAACTTAAAACTCCACAACTAGAGACTCCATAACTAGGAACTCCACAACTAGAAACTCCACAACTACAGACTCCATAACTACAAACTTCGCAACTAGAAAGTCCACAACCAGAAACTCCGCAACTAGAAAATCTACAACTAGAAACTCGAAAACTAAAAACTGAAACTAGAAACTCCACAACTAGAAACTCCACAACTAGACACTTCGCAACTAGAAGCTCCACAACTAGACACTCCACAACTAGAAAACTCCGCAACTAGAAACTCCACGACTAGACACTCCAAAACTTAAGAGTCCTCAACGACAGACTTCGCAACTAAAAACTCTGCAACTAAAACTCCGCAGCTAGAAACTCCACAGCTAGAAACTCCACAAGTAGAAACTCTATAACTAGAGACTCCACAACTAGAAACTCCATGACTAGAAACTCCACAATTAGAAACTCCACAACTTGAGACTTTGCAATTAGAAACTCGGCAACTAGAAACTCAACAACTAGAAACTCCACAACTAGAAACTTCACAACTAGAAACTTCACGACTTGAAACACCACAACTAGATACTCCGCAACTACAAATTCCACAACTAGAAACTCCACAACTAGAGACTCCATAACTAGGAACTCCACAACTAGAAACTCTACAACTACAGACTCCACAACTACAGACTCCACAACTAGAAACTCCAGAGCTAGAGACTCCACAACTAGAAACTCTCCACAACTACGAACTCCACAACTACGAACCCCACAACTAGAAACTCCACAACTAAAAACTCCGCAACTAGAAACTCCACAACTGGAAACACCACAACTAGATTCTCCACAACTAGAAACTCCACAACTACGAACCTCACAACTAGAAACTCCACAACTACAAACTCCACAACTTGAGACACCGCAACTAGAAATCTAACTAGAAACTCGGAAACCAGAAAGTCCAACTAGAAACTGCACAACTAGAAACTCCACACCTATAAATTCCACAACTTAAAACTCCACAACTAGAAACTCCACAACTAGGAACTCCGCAACTAGAAAATCTACAACTAGAAACTTGAAAACTAAAAAATCCAACTAGAAACACCACAACTAGAAACTCCGCAACTAGAAACTCTGCAACTAGAAACTCCACAGCTAGAAACTCCACAACTAGAAACTCCACAACTAGAGACTCCACAACTAGAAACTCCATGACTAGAACCTCCACAACTAGAGACTCCACAACTAGAAACTCCACAACTTGAGACTCCATAACTAGAAATTCCACAACTATGAACCTCACAACTTGAAACTTCACAACTAGAAACTTCACAGCTACAGACTCCACAACTACAAAATTCACAACTAGAAACTCCACAACCAGAAACTCCACAACTAGAAACTCCACAACTAGAAATTCCACAACCAGAGACTCAACAACTAGAGACTCCACAATTAAAAACTCCACAGCCAGAAACTCCACAACTGGAAACTCCACAACTAGAAATTCCGCAAATAGAAACCCAGCAACTAGAAACTCCACAACTTGAATCTCCACACCTATTAATTCCACAACTTGAAACTCCACAACTAGAAACTCCACAACTAGAAACTCCACACCTAGAAACTCCGCAACTAGAAACTCCAGAACTAGAAACTCTACAACTAGAAACTATGCAACTAGAAACTCCGCAACTAGAAACTCCACAGCTAGAACGTCCGCAACTACAAATTCCACAACTAGAAACTCCACAACTAAAGACTCCATAACTAGGAACTCCACAACTAGAAACTCCACAACTACCGACTCCACAACTACAGACTCCACAACTAGAAACTCCACAGCTAGAGACTCCACAACTGGAAACTCTCCACAACTACGAACTCCACAACTACGAACCCCACAACTAGAAACTCCACAACTAAAAACTCCGCAACTAGAAACTCCACAACTGGAAACACCGCAACTAGAAACTCCACAACTACGAACCTCACAACGAGAAACTCCACAACTACAAACTCCACAACTTGAGACACCGCAACTAGAAATCTACAACTAGAAACTCGGAAACCAGAAAGTCCAACTAGAAACTGCACAACTAGAAACTCCACACCTATAAATTCCACAACTTAAAACTCCACAACTAGAAACTCCACAACTAGGAACTCCGCAACTAGAAAATCTACAACTAGAAACTTGAAAACTAAAAAATCCAACTAGAAACATTACAACTAGAAACTCCACAACTAGAAACTCTACAACTAGAAACTCCACACCTAGAAACTCCGCAACTAGAAACTCCAGAACTAGAAACTCTACAACTAGAAACTATGCAACTAGAAACTCCGCAACTAGAAACTCCACAGCTAGAACGTCCGCAACTACAAATTCCACAACTAGAAACTCCACAACTAGAGACTCCATAACTAGGAACTCCACAACTAGAAACTCCACAACTACCGACTCCACAACTACAGACTCCACAACTAGAAACTCCACAGCTAGAGACTCCACAACTAGAAACTCTCCACAACTACGAACTCCACAACTACGAACCCCACAACTAGAAACTCCACAACTAAAAACTCCACAACTAGAAACTCCACAACTACGGACCTCACAACGAGAAACTCCACAACTACAAACTCCACAACTTGAGACACCGCAACTAGAAATCTACAACTAGAAACTCGGAAACCAGAAAGTCCAACTAGAAACTGCACAACTAGAAACTCCACACCTATAAATTCCACAACTTAAAACTTCACAACTAGAAACTCCACAACTAGGAACTCCGCAACTAGAAAATCTACAACTAGAAACTTGAAAACTAAAAAATCCAACTAGAAACATTACAACTAGAAACTCCACAACTAGAAACTCTACAACTAGACACTTCGCAACTAGAAACTCCACAACTAGAGACTTCACAACTAGAAAACTCCGCAACTAGAAACTCCACGGCTAGACACTCCCCAACTTGAGACTCCGCAACGACAGACTCCGCAACTAGAAACTCTGCAACTAGAAACTCCGAAAGTAGAAACTCCACAGCTAGAAACTTGCAACTAGAAACTCTGCAACTAGAAACTCCACAGCTAGAAACTCCACAACTAGAAACTCCACAACTAGAGACTCCACAACTAGAAACTCCATGACTAGAATCTCCACAACTAGAGACTCCACAACTATAAACTCCACAACTTGAGACTCCATAACTAGAAATTCCACAACTATGAACCTCACAACTTGAAACTCCACAACTAGAAACTCCACAGCTACAGACTCCACAACTACAAAATTCACAACTAGAAACTCCACAACCAGAAACTCCGCAACTAGAAACTCCACAACTAGAAATTCCACAACCAGAGACTCAACAACTAGAGACTCCACAACTAAAAACTCCACAGCCAGAAACTCCACAACTAGAAACTCCACAACTAGAAATTCCGCAAATAGAAACCCAGCAACTAGAAACTCCACAACTAGAATCTCCACACCTATTAATTCCACAACTTGAAACTCCACAACAAGAAACTCCGCAACTAGAAACTCCACACCTAGAAACTCCGCAACTAGAAACTCCACAACTAAAAACTCTACAACTAGAAACTATGCAACTAGAATCTCCGCAACTAGAAACTCCACAGCTAGAACGACCGCAACTAGAAACTCTGCAACTAGAAACTCCGCAATTAGAAACTCCACAACTAGAGACTCCACAACTAGAGAAATCGCAACTAGAAACTCAACAACTAGAAACTCCACAACTAGAAAATCCACAACTTGAAACTCCACAAAAAGAAACGCAACAACTAGAAACTACACACCTACAAACTCCGCAACTAGAAACTCTACAACTAGAAACTCCACAACTAGAAACTATGCAACTAGAAATTCCGCGACTAGAAACTCCAAAGCTAGAACGTCCGCAACTGGAAACTCTGCAACTAGAAACTCCGCAACTAGAAACTCCAACGCTAGAAACTCCACAACTAGAAACTCCACAACTAGAAGCTCCACAACTTGAGACTCCAAAACTAGAGACTCCGCAACTAGAAACTCCACAGCTAGAAACTCCGCAACTAGAAACTCCGCAACTAGAAACTCCACAACTAGAGACTCCGCAACTAGAAACTCCACAACTTGAAACTCTGCAACTAGAAACTCCATGACTATAAACTCAACAACTAGAAACTCCACAACTAGAAACTCCACAACTAGAAACTCCACAACTTGAAACACCACAACTAGATACTCCAAAACTACAAATTCCACAACTAGAAACTCCAAAATTAGAAACTCCGCAACTAGAAACTCCGCAACTTAAAACTCCACAACTAGAGACTCCATAACTAGGAATTCCTCAACTAGAAACTCCACAACTACAGACTCCATAACTACAAACTTCGCAACTAGAAAGTCCACAACCAGAAACTCCGCAACTAGAAAATCTACAACTAGAAACTCGAAAACTAAAAACTGAAACTAGAAACTCCATTACTAGAAACTCCACAACTAGAAACTCCACAACTAGACACTTCGCAACTAGAAGCTCCACAACTAGACACTCCACAACTAGAAAACTCCGCAACTAGAAACTCCACGACTAGACACTCCAAAACTTAAGAGTCCTCAACGACAGACTTCGCAACTAAAAACTCTGCAACTAAAACTCCGCAGCTAGAAACTCCACAGCTAGAAACTCCACAACTAGAAACTCTATAACTAGAGACTCCACAACTAGAAACTCCATGACTAGAAACTCCACAATTAGAAACTCCACAACTTGAGACTTTGCAACTAGAAACTCGGCAACTAGAAACTCAACAACTAGAAACTCCACAACTAGAAACTTCACAACTAGAGACTCCATAACTAGGAACTCCACAACTAGAAACTCCACAACTACAGACTCCACAACTACAGACTCCACAACTAGAAACTCCAGAGCTAGAGACTCCACAACTAGAAACTCTCCACAACTACGAACTCCACAACTACGAACCCCACAACTAGAAACTCCACAACTAAAAACTCCGCAACTAGAAACTCCACAACTGGAAACACCACAACTAGATTCTCCACAACTAGAAACTCCACAACTACGAACCTCACAACTAGAAACTCCACAAGTACAAACTCCACAACTTGAGACACCGCAACTAGAAGTCTAACTAGAAACTCGGAAACCAGAAAGTCCAACTAGAAACTGCACAACTAGAAACTCCACACCTATAAATTCCACAACTTAAAACTCCACAACTAGAAACTCCACAACTAGGAACTCCGCAACTAGAAAATCTACAACTAGAAACTTGAAAACTAAAAAATCCAACTAGAAACACCACAACTAGAAACTCCGCAACTAGAAACTCTGCAACTAGAAACTCCACAGCTAGAAACTCCACAACTAGAAACTCCACAACTAGAGACTCCACAACTAGAAACTCCATGACTAGAACCTCCACAACTAGAGACTCCACAACTAGAAACTCCACAACTTGAGACTCCATAACTAGAAATTCCACAACTATGAACCTCACAACTTGAAACTTCACAACTAGAAACTTCACAGCTACAGACTCCACAACTACAAAATTCACAACTAGAAACTCCACAACCAGAAACTCCACAACTAGAAACTCCACAACTAGAAATTCCACAACCAGAGACTCAACAACTAGAGACTCCACAACTAAAAACTCCACAGCCAGAAACTCCACAACTAGAAACTCCACAACTAGAAATTCCGCAAATAGAAACCCAGCAACTAGAAACTCCACAACTTGAATCTCCACACCTATTAATTCCACAACTTGAAACTCCACAACTAGAAACTCCACAACTAGAAACTCCACACCTAGAAACTCCGCAACTAGAAACTCCAGAACTAGAAACTCTACAACTAGAAAATATGCAACTAGAAACTCCGCAACTAGAAACTCCACAGCTAGAACGTCCGCAACTACAAATTCCACAACTAGAAACTCCACAACTAGAGACTCCATAACTAGGAACTCCACAACTAGAAACTCCACAACTACTTACTCCACAACTACAGACTCCACAACTAGAAACTCCACAGCTAGAGACTCCACAACTAGAAACTCTCCACAACTACGAACTCCACAACTACGAACCCCACAACTAGAAACTCCACAACTAAAAACTCCACAACTAGAAACTCCACAACTACGAACCTCACAACGAGAAACTCCACAACTACAAACTCCACAACTTGAGACACCGCAACAAGAAATCTACAACTAGAAACTCGGAAACCAGAAAGTCCAACTAGAAACTGCACAACTAGAAACTCCACACCTATAAATTCCACAACTTAAAACTCCACAACTAGAAACTCCACAACTAGGAACTCCGCAACTAGAAAATCTACAACTAGAAACTTCGCAACTAGAAACTCCACAACTAGAGACTTCACAACTGGAAAACTCCGCAACTAGAAACTCCACGGCTAGACACTCCCCAACTTGAGACTCCGCAACGACAGACTCCGCAACTAGAAACTGCGCAACTAGAGACTCCACAACTAGAGACTCCGCAACTATAAACTCCACAACTTGAAACTCTGCAACTCGAAACTCTGCAACTAGAAAATTCCCTACTAGAAACTACACAACTACAATCTCCGCGACTCGAAACTCCGCAACTACAAAATCCACAACTAGAAACTCCACAACTGGGAACTCCGCAACTAGAAAATCTACAACTAGAAACTCGAAAACTAAAAACTCCAACTAGAAACTCCACAACTAGAAACTCCACAACTAGAAACTCCACAACTAAACACTTCGCAACTCGAAACTCTGCAACTAAAACTCCGCAACTAGAAACTCCACAGCTAGAAACTCCACAACTAGAAACTCCACAACTAGAGACTCCACAACTAGAAACTCCATGACTAGAAACTTCACAATTAGAAACTCCACAACTAGAAACTCCACAACTTGAGACTTTGCAACTAGAAACTCGGCAACTAGAAACTCAACAACTAGAAACTCCACAACTAGGAACTTCACAACTAGAAACTCCACAACTTGAAACATCACAACTAGATACTCCGCAACTACAAATTCCAACACTAGAAACTCCACAACTAGAAACTCCATAACTAGAAACTCCGCAACTAGAAACTCCACAACTAGACTCCATAACTAGGAACTCCACAACTAGAAACTCCACAACTACAGACTCCACAACTAGAAACTCCACAGCTAGAGACTCCACAACTAGAAATTCAACAACTAGAAACTCCACAACTACGAACCTCACAACTAGAAACTCCACAAGTAGAAACTCCACAACTTGGGACTTCGCAACTTTAAACTCCACAACTAGAAACTCCACAACTACGAACCTCACAACTAGAAACTCCACAACTAGAAACTCCGCAACTAGACAATCCACAGCTAGAAACTCCACGACTTGAGACTTCGCAACTAGACACTCGGCAACTAGAAACTCCACAACTAGAAACTCCACAACTAGAAACTCCACAAATTGAAACACCACAACTAGATACTCCACAATTACAAATTCCACAACTTGACACAACTAGAATCTCCGCAACTAGAAACTCCGCAACTAGAAACTCCACAACTAGAGACTCCATAACTTGAAACTCCACAACTAGAAACTCCACAACTAGAAACTCCACACCTAGAAACTCCGCAACTAGAAACTCCAGAACTAGAAACTCTACAACTAGAAACTATGAAACTAGAAACTCCGCAACTAGAAACTCCACAGCTAGAACGTCCGCAACTACAAATTCCACAACTAGAAACTCCACAACTAGAGACTCCATAACTAGGAACTCCACAACTAGAAACTCCACAACTACCGACTCCACAACTACAGACTCCACAACTAGAAACTCCACAGCTAGAGACTCCACAACTAGAAACTCTCCACAACTACGAACTCCACAACTACGAACCCCACAACTAGAAACTCCACAACTAAAAACTCCGCAACTAGAAACTCCACAACTGGAAACACCACAACTAGAATCTCCACAACTAGAAACTCCACAACTACGAACCTCACAACGAGAAACTCCACAACTACAAACTCCACAACTTGAGACACCGCAACTAGAAATCTAACTAGAAACTCGGAAACCAGAAAGTCCAACTAGAAACTGCACAACTAGAAACTCCACACCTATAAATTCCACAACTTAAAACTCCACAACTAGAAACTCCACAACTAGGAACTCCGCAACTAGAAAATCTACAACTAGAAACTTGAAAACTAAAAAATCCAACTAGAAACACCACAACTAGAAACTCCACAACTAGAAACTCTACAACTAGACACTTCGCAACTAGAAACTCCACAACTAGAGACTTCACAACTAGAAAACTCCGCAACTAGAAACTCCACGGCTAGACACTCCCCAACTTGAGACTCTGCAACGACAGACTCCGCAACTAGAAACTCTGCAACTAGAAACTCCGAAAGTAGAAACTCCACAGCTAGAAACTTGCAACTTCAAACTCTGCAACTAGAAACTCCACAGCTAGAAACTCCACAACTAGAAACTCCACAACTAGAGACTCCACAACTAGAAACTCCATGACTAGAACCTCCACAACTAGAGACTCCACAACTAGAAACTCCACAACTTGAGACTCCATAACTAGAAATTCCACAACTATGAACCTCACAACTTGAAACTTCACAACTAGAAACTCCACAGCTACAGACTCCACAACTACAAAATTCACAACTAGAAACTCCACAACCAGAAACTTCGCAACTAGAAACTCCACAACTAGAAATTCCACAACCAGAGACTCAACAACTAGAGACTCCACAACTAAGAACTCCACAGCCAGAAACTCCACAACTAGAAACTCCACATCTAGAAATTCCGCAAATAGAAACCCAGCAACTAGAAACTCCACAACTAGAATCTCCACACCTATTAATTCCACAACTTGAAACTCCACAACAAGAAACTCCACAACTAGAAACTCCACACCTAGAAACTCCGCAACTAGAAACTCCACAACTAAAAACTCTACAACTAGAAACTATGCAACTAGAAACTCCGCAACTAGAAACTACACAGCTAGAACGTCCGCAACTAGAAACTCCGCAATTAGAAACTCCACAACTAGAGACTCCACAACTAGAGACTTCGCAACTAGAAACTCAACAACTAGAAACTCCACAACTAGAAAATCCACAACTAGAAACTCCACAACTTGAAACTCCACAAAAAGAAACGCAACAACTAGAAACTCCACACCTACAAACTCCGCAACTAGAAACTACAACTAGAAACTCCACAACTAGAAACTATGCAACTAGAAACTCCGCGACTAGAAACTCCAAAGCTAGAACGTCCGCAACTGGAAACTCTGCAACTAGAAACTCCGCAACTAGAAACTCCAACGCTAGAAACTCCACAACTAGAAACTCCACAACTAGAAACTCCACAACTTGAGACTCCAAAACTAGAGACTCCGCAACTAGAAACTCCACAGCTAGAAACTCCGCAACTAGAAACTCCGCAACTAGAAACTCCACAACTAGAGACTCCGCAACTATAAACTCCACAACTTGAAACTCTGCAACTCGAAACTCTGCAACTTGAAAATTCCCTACTAGAAACTACACAACTACAATCTCCGCAACTCGAAACTCCGCAACTGCAAAATCCACAACTAGAAACTCCATAACTGGGAACTCCGCAACTAGAAAATCTACAACTAGAAACTAGAAAACTTAAAACTTCAACTAGAAACTCCACAACTAGAAACTCCACAACTAGAAACTCCACAACTAGACACTTCGCAACTCGAAACTCTGCAACTAAAACTCCGCAACTAGAAACTCCACAGCTAGAAACTCCACAACTAGAAACTCCATGACTAGAAACTTCACAATTAGAAACTCCACAACTAGAAACTCCACAACTTGAGACTTTGCAACTAGAAGCTCGGCAACTAGAAACTCAACAACTAGAAACTCCACAACTAGGAACTTCACAACTAGAAACTCCACAACTTGAATCACAACTAGATACTCCGCAACTATAACTTCCAACACTAGAAACTCCACAACTAGAAACTCCATAACTAGAAACTCCGCAACTAGAACTCCACAACTAGACTCCATAACTAGGAACTCCACAACTAGAAACTCCACAACTACAGACTCCACAACTACAGACTCCAAGACTAGAAACTCCACAGCTAGAGACTCCACAACTAGAAATTCTACAACTAGAAACTCCACAACTACGAACCTCACAACTAGAAACTCCACAAGTAGAAACTCCACAACTTGGGACTTCGCAACTTTAAACTCCACAACTAGAAACTCCACAACTACGAACCTCACAACTAGAAACTCCAATACTAGAAACTCCGCAACTAGAAAATCCACAGCTAGAAACTCCACAACTTGAGACTTCGCAACTAGACACTCGGCAACTAGAAACTCCACAACTAGAAACTCCACAACTAGAAACTCCACAAATTGAAACACCACAACTAGATACTCCACAATTACAAATTCCACAACTTGACACAACTAGAATCTCCGCAACTAGAAACTCCGCAACTAGAAACTCCACAACTAGAGACTCCATAACTTGAAACACCACAACTACATACTCCACAGCTACAAATTCCACATCTAGAAACTCCAAATTTAGAAACTCCGCAACTCGAAACTCCGCAACTTTAAACTCCACAACTAGACACTCCATAACTAGGAACTCCACAACAAGAAACTCCACAACTACAGACTCCACAACTAAAAACTCCACAACTAGAAACTCCACAACTGGAAACTCCGCAACTAGAAACTCCGCAACTAGAAACTCCACAACAAGAAATTCCACAACTGGAGACTCAACAACTTGAGACTCCACAACTGGAGACTCAACAACTTGAGACTCCACAACTAAAAACTCCACAACTTAGACTTCGCAACTAGAAACTCAGCAACTAGAAACTCAACAACTAGAAACTCCACAACTAGAAACTCCACAACTAGAAACTCCACAACTTGAAACACCACAACTAGATACTACACAACTAAAAATTCCACAACTAGAAACTCCAAGTTTAGAAACTCCGCAACTAGAAACTCCGTAACTTAAAACTCCACAACTAGAGACTCCATAACTAGGAACTCCACAACTAGAAACTCCACAACTACAGACTCCACAACTACAAACTTCGCAACTAGAATCTCCACAACCAGAATCTCCGCAACTAGAAAATCTACAACTAGAAACTCGAAAACTAAAAACTGCAACTAGAAACTCCACAACTAGAAACTCCACAACTAGACACTTCGCAACTAGAAGCTCCACAACTAGACACTCCACAACTAGAAAACTCCGCATTTAGAAACTCCACGACTAGACACTCCAAAACTTGAGACTCCTCAACGACAGACTTCGCAACTAGAAACTCTGCAACTAAAACTCCGCAACTAGAAACTCCACAGCTAGAAACTCCACAACTAGAAACTCCATAACTAGAGACTCCACAACTAGAAACTCCATGACTAGAAACTCCACAATTAGAAACTCCAGAAATTGAGACTTTGCAACTAGAAACTCGGCAACTAGAAACTCAACAACTAGAAACTCCACAACTAGAAACTTCACAACTAGAAACTTCACAACTTGAAACACCACAACTACATACTCCGCAACTACAAATTCCACAACTAGAAACTCCACAACTAGAGACTCCATAACTAGGAACTCCACAACTAGAAACTCCACAACTACAAACTCCACAACTACAGACTCCACAACTAGAAACTCCACAGCTAGAGACTCCACAACTAGAAACTCTCCACAACTACGAACTCCACAACTACGAACCCCACAACTAGAAACTCCACAACTAAAAACTCCGCAACTAGAAACTCCACAACTACAAACTCCACAACTTGAGACACCGCAACTAGAAATCTACAACTAGAAACTCGGAAACCAGAAAGTCCAACTAGAAACTGCACAACTAGAAACTCCACACCTATAAATTCCATAACTTAAAACTCCACAACTAGAAACTCCACAACTAGGAACTCCGCAACTAGAAAATCTACAACTAGAAACTTGAAAACTAAAAAATCCAACTAGAAACACCACAACTAGAAACTCCACAACTAGAAACTCTACAACTAGACACTTCGCAACTAGAAACTCCACAACTAGAGACTTCACAACTAGAAAACTCCGCAACTAGAAACTCCACGGCTAGACACTCCCCAACTTGAGACTCCGCAACGACAGACTCCGCAACTAGAAACTCTGCAACTAGAAACTCCGAAAGTAGAAACTCCACAGCTAGAAACTTGCAGCTAGAAACTCTGCAACTAGAAACTCCATGACTAGAACCTCCACAACTAGAGACTCCACAACTAGAAACTCCACAACTTGAGACTCCATAACTAGAAATTTCACAACTATGAACCTCACAACTTGAAACTCCACAACTAGAAACTCCACAGCTACAGACTCCACAACTACAAAATTCACAACTAGAAACTCCACAACCAGAAACTCCGCAACTAGAAACTCCACAACTAGAAATTCCACAACCAGAGACTCAACAACTAGAGACTCCACAACTAAAAACTCCACAGCCAGAAACTCCACAACTAGAAACTCCACAACTAGAAATTCCGCAAATAGAAACCCAGCAACTAGATACTCCACAACTAGAATCTCCACACCTATTAATTCCACAACTTGAAACTCCACAACTATAAACTCCACAACTAGAAACTCCACACCTAGAAACTCCGCAACTAGAAACTCCACAACTAAAAACTCTACAACTAGAAACTATGCAACTAGAAACTCCGCAACTAGAAACTCCACAGCTAGAACGTCCGCAACTAGAAACTCTGCAACTAGAAACTCCGCAATTAGAAACTCCACAACTAGAGACTCCACAACTAGACACTGCACAACTAGAGACTCCGCAACTAGAAACTCCATAGCTAGAAACTCCGCAACTAGAAACTCTACAACTAGAGACTCCGCAATGCTAAACTCCAATACCTGAAACTCTGCAACTACAAAATCCACAACTAGAAACTCCACAACTGGGAACTCCGCAACTAGAAAATCTACAACGAGAAACTCAAAATCTAAAACTCCAACTACAAACTCCACAACTAGAAACTCCACAACTAGAAATTCCGCAAATAGAAACCCAGCAACTAGAAACTCCACAACTAGAATCTCCACACCTATTAATTCCACAACTTGAAACTCCACAACAAGAAACTCCACAACTAGAAACTCCACACCTAGAAACTCCGCAACTAGAAACTCCACAACTAAAAACTCTACAACTAGAAACTATGCAACTAGAAACTCCGCAACTAGAAACTACACAGCTAGAACGTCCGCAACTAGAAACTCCGCAATTAGAAACTCCACAACTAGAGACTCCACAACTAGAGACTTCGCAACTAGAAACTCAACAACTAGAAACTCCACAACTAGAAAATCCACAACTAGAAACTCCACAACTTGAAACTCCACAAAAAGAAACGCAACAACTAGAAACTCCACACATACAAACTCCGCAACTAGAAACTCTACAACTAGAAACTCCACAACTAGAAACTATGCAACTAGAAACTCCGCGACTAGAAACTCCAAAGCTAGAACGTCCGCAACTGGAAACTCTGCAACTAGAAACTCCGCAACTAGAAACTCCAACGCTAGAAACTCCACAACTAGAAACTCCACAACTAGAAACTCCACAACTTGAGACTCCAAAACTAGAGACTCTGCAACTAGAAACTCCACAGCTAGAAACTCCGCAACTAGAAACTCCGCAACTAGAAACTCCACAACTAGAGACTCCGCAACTATAAACTCCACAACTTGAAACTCTGCAACTCGAAACTCTGCAACTTGAAAATTCCCTACTAGAAACTACACAACTACAATCTCCGCAACTCGAAACTCCGCAACTGCAAAATCCACAACTAGAAACTCCATAACTGGGAACTCCGCAACTAGAAAATCTACAACTAGAAACTCGAAAACTTAAAACTTCAACTAGAAACTCCACAACTAGAAACTCCACAACTAGAAACTCCACAACTAGACACTTCGCAACTCGAAACTCTGCAACTAAAACTCCGCAACTAGAAACTCCACAGCTAGAAACTCCACAACTAGAAACTCCACAACTAGAGACTCCACAACTAGAAACTCCATGACTAGAAACTTCACAATTAGAAACTCCACAACTAGAAACTCCACAACTTGAGACTTTGCAACTAGAAGCTCGGCAACTAGAAACTCAACAACTAGAAACTCCACAACTAGGAACTTCACAACTAGAAACTCCACAACTTGAATCACAACTAGATACTCCGCAACTATAACTTCCAACACTAGAAACTCCACAACTAGAAACTTCATAACTAGAAACTCCGCAACTAGAACTCCACAACTAGACTCCATAACTAGGAACTCCAAAACTAGAAACTCCACAACTACAGACTCCACAACTACAGACTCCACAACTAGAAACTCCACAGCTAGAGACTCCACAAGTAGAAATTCTAGAACTAGAAACTCCACAACTACGAACCTCACAACTAGAAACTCCACAAGTAGAAACTCCACAACTTGGGACTTCGCAACTTTAAACTCCACAACTAGAAACTCCACAACTACGAACCTCACAACTAGAAACTCCAATACTAGAAACTCCGCAACTAGAAAATCCACAGCTAGAAACTCCACAACTTGAGACTTCGCAACTAGACACTCGGCAACTAGAAACTCCACAACTAGAAACTCCACAACTAGAAACTCCACAAATTGAAACACCACAACTAGATACTCCACAATTACAAATTCCACAACTTGACACAACTAGAATCTCCGCAACTAGAAACTCCGCAACTAGAAACTACACAACTAGAGACTCCATAACTTGAAACACCACAACTACATACTCCACAGCTACAAATTCCACATCTAGAAACTCCAAATTTAGAAACTCCGCAACTAGAAACTCCGCAACTAGAAACTCCACGACTAGACACTCCAAAACTTAAGAGTCCTCAACGACAGACTTCGCAACTAAAAACTCTGCAACTAAAACTCCGCAGCTAGAAACTCCACAGCTAGAAACTCCACAACTAGAAACTCTATAACTAGAGACTCCACAACTAGAAACTCCATGACTAGAAACTCCACAATTAGAAACTCCACAACTTGAGACTTTGCAACTAGAAACTCGGCAACTAGAAACTCAACAACTAGAAACTCCACAACTAGAAACTTCACAACTAGAAACTTCACAACTTGAAACACCACAACTAGATACTCCGCAACTACAAATTCCACAACTAGAAACTCCACAACTAGAGACTCCATAACTAGGAACTCCACAACTAGAAACTCCACAACTACAGACTCCACAACTACAGACTCCACAACTAGAAACTCCAGAGCTAGAGACTCCACAACTAGAAACTCTCCACAACTACGAACTCCACAACTACGAACCCCACAACTAGAAACTCCACAACTAAAAACTCCGCAACTAGAAACTCCACAACTGGAAACACCACAACTAGATTCTCCACAACTAGAAACTCCACAACTACGAACCTCACAACTAGAAACTCCACAAGTACAAACTCCACAACTTGAGACACCGCAACTAGAAGTCTAACTAGAAACTCGGAAACCAGAAAGTCCAACTAGAAACTGCACAACTAGAAACTCCACACCTATAAATTCCACAACTTAAAACTCCACAACTAGAAACTCCATAACTAGGAACTCCGCAACTAGAAAATCTACAACTAGAAACTTGAAAACTAAAAAATCCAACTAGAAACACCACAACTAGAAACTCCGCAACTAGAAACTCTGCAACTAGAAACTCCACAGCTAGAAACTCCACAACTAGAAACTCCACAACTAGAGACTCCACAACTAGAAACTCCATGACTAGAACCTCCACAACTAGAGACTCCACAACTAGAAACTCCACAACTTGAGACTCCATAACTAGAAATTCCACAACTATGAACCTCACAACTTGAAACTTCACAACTAGAAACTTCACAGTTACAGACTCCACAACTACAAAATTCACAACTAGAAACTCCACAACCAGAAACTCCACAACTAGAAACTCCACAACTAGAAATTCCACAACCAGAGACTCAACAACTAGAGACTCCACAACTAAAAACTCCACAGCCAGAAACTCCACAACTAGAAACTCCACAACTAGAAATTCCGCAAATAGAAACCCAGCAACTAGAAACTCCACAACTTGAATCTCCACACCTATTAATTCCACAACTTGAAACTCCACAACTAGAAACTCCACAACTAGAAACTCCACACCTAGAAACTCCGCAACTAGAAACTCCAGAACTAGAAACTCTACAACTAGAAAATATGCAACTAGAAACTCCACAACTAGAGACTCCATAACTAGGAACTCCACAACTAGAAACTCCACAACTACTTACTCCACAACTACAGACTCCACAACTAGAAACTCCACAGCTAGAGACTCCACAACTAGAAACTCTCCACAACTACGAACTCCACAACTACGAACCCCACAACTAGAAACTCCACAACTAAAAACTCCACAACTAGAAACTCCACAACTACGAACCTCACAACGAGAAACTCCACAACTACAAACTCCACAACTTGAGACACCGCAACAAGAAATCTACAACTAGAAACTCGGAAACCAGAAAGTCCAACTAGAAACTGCACAACTAGAAACTCCACACCTATAAATTCCACAACTTAAAACTCCACAACTAGAAACTCCACAACTAGGAACTCCGCAACTAGAAAATCTACAACTAGAAACTTGAAAACTAAAAAATCCAACTAGAAACATTACAACTAGAAACTCCACAACTAGAAACTCTACAACTAGACACTTCGCAACTAGAAACTTCACAACTAGAGACTTCACAACTGGAAAACTCCGCAACTAGAAACTCCACGGCTAGACACTCCCCAACTTGAGACTCCGCAACGACAGACTCCGCAACTAGAAACTGCGCCACTAGAGACTCCACAACTAGAGACTCCGCAACTATAAACTCCACAACTTGAAACTCTGCAACTCGAAACTCTGCAACTAGAAAATCCACAACTAGAAACTCCACAACTGGGAACTCCGCAACTAGAAAATCTACAACTAGAAACTCGAAAACTAAAAACTCCAACTAGAAACTCCACAACTAGAAACTCCACAACTAGAAACTCCACAACTAAACACTTCGCAACTCGAAACTCTGCAACTAAAACTCCGCAACTAGAAACTCCACAGCTAGAAACTCCACAACTAGAAACTCCACAACTAGAGACTCCACAACTAGAAACTCCATGACTAGAAACTTCACAATTAGAAACTCCACAACTAGAAACTCCACAACTTGAGACTTTGCAACTAGAAACTCGGCAACTAGAAACTCAACAACTAGAAACTCCACAACTAGGAACTTCACAACTAGAAACTCCACAACTTGAAACATCACAACTAGATACTCCGCAACTACAAATTCCAACACTAGAAACTCCACAACTGGAAACTCCATAACTAGAAACTCCGCAACTAGAAACTCCACAACTAGACTCCATAACTAGGAACTCCACAACTAGAAACTCCACAACTACAGACTCCACAACTAGAAACTCCACAGCTAGAGACTCCACAACTAGAAATTCTACAACTAGAAACTCCACAACTACGAACCTCACAACTAGAAACTCCACAAGTAGAAACTCCACAACTTGGGACTTCGCAACTTTAAACTCCACAACTAGAAACTCCACAACTACGAACCTCACAACTAGAAACTCCACAACTAGAAACTCCACAACTAGAAACTCCACAACTAGAAACTCCACAAATTGAAACACCACAACTAGATACTCCACAATTACAAATTCCACAACTTGACACAACTAGAATCTCCGCAACTAGAAACTCCGCAACTAGAAACTCCACAACTAGAGACTCCATAACTTGAAACTCCACAACTAGAAACTCCACAACTAGAAACTCCACACCTAGAAACTCCGCAACTAGAAACTCCAGAACTAGAAACTCTACAACTAGAAACTATGAAACTAGAAACTCCGCAGCTAGAGACTCCACAACTAGAAACTCTCCACAACTACGAACTCCACAACTACGAACCCCACAACTAGAAACTCCACAACTAAAAACTCCGCAACTAGAAACTCCACAACTGGAAACACCACAACTAGAATCTCCACAACTAGAAACTCCACAACTACGAACCTCACAACGAGAAACTCCACAACTACAAACTCCACAACTTGAGACACTGCAACTAGAAATCTAACTAGAAACTCGGAAACCAGAAAGTCCAACTAGAAAGTGCACAACTAGAAACTCCACACCTATAAATTCCACAACTTAAAACTCCACAACTAGAAACTCCACAACTAGGAACTCCGCAACTAGAAAATCTACAACTAGAAACTTGAAAACTAAAAAATCCAACTAGAAACACCACAACTAGAAACTCCACAACTAGAAACTCTACAACTAGACACTTCGCAACTAGAAACTCCACAACTAGAGACTTCACAACTAGAAAACTCCGCAACTAGAAACTCCACGGCTAGACACTCCCCAACTTGAGACTCTGCAACGACAGACTCCGCAACTAGAAACTCTGCAACTAGAAACTCCGAAAGTAGAAACTCCACAGCTAGAAACTTGCAACTTCCAACTCTGCAACTAGAAACTCCACAGCTAGAAACTCCACAACTAGAAACTCCACAACTAGAGACTCCACAACTAGAAACTCCATGACTAGAACCTCCACAACTAGAGACTCCACAACTAGAAACTCCACAACTTGAGACTCCATAACTAGAAATTCCACAACTATGAACCTCACAACTTGAAACTTCACAACTAGAAACTCCACAGCTACATACTCCACAACTACAAAATTCACAACTAGAAACTGCACAACCAGAAACTTCGCAACTAGAAACTCCACAACTAGAAATTCCACAACCAGAGACTCAACAACTAGAGACTCCACAACTAAGAACTCCACAGCCAGAAACTCCACAACTAGAAACTCCACAACTAGAAATTCCGCAAATAGAAACCCAGCAACTAGAAACTCCACAACTAGAATCTCCACACCTATTAATTCCACAACTTGAAACTCCACAACAAGAAACTCCACAACTAGAAACTCCACACCTAGAAACTCCGCAACTAGAAACTCCACAACTAAAATTTCTACAACTAGAAACTATGCAACTAGAAACTCCGCAACTAGAAACTACACAGCTAGAACGTCCGCAACTAGAAACTCTGCAACTAGAAACTCCGCAATTAGAAACTCCACAACTAGAGACTCCACAACTAGAGACTTCGCAACTAGAAACTCAACAACTAGAAACTCCACAACTAGAAAATCCACAACTAGAAACTCCACAACTTGAAACTCCACAAAAAGAAACGCAACAACTAGAAACTCCACACCTACAAACTCCGCAACTAGAAACTACAACTAGAAACTCCACAACTAGAAACTATGCAACTAGAAACTCCGCGACTAGAAACTCCAAAGCTAGAACGTCCGCAACTGGAAACTCTGCAACTAGAAACTCCGCAACTAGAAACTCCAACGCTAGAAACTCCACAACTAGAAACTCCACAACTAGAAACTCCACAACTTGAGACTCCAAAACTAGAGACTCCGCAACTAGAAACTCCACAGCTAGAAACTCCGCAACTAGAAACTCCGCAACTAGAAACTCCACAACTAGAGACTCCGCAACTATAAACTCCACAACTTGAAACTCTGCAACTCGAAACTCTGCAACTTGAAAATTCCCTACTAGAAACTACACAACTACAATCTCCGCAACTCGAAACTCCGCAACTGCAAAATCCACAACTAGAAACTCCATAACTGGGAACTCCGCAACTAGAAAATCTACAACTAGAAACTCGAAAACTTAAAAACTTCAACTAGAAACTCCACAACTAGAAACTCCACAACTAGAAACTCCACAACTAGACACTTCGCAACTCGAAACTCTGCAACTAAAACTCCGCAACTAGAAACTCCACAGCTAGAAACTCCACAACTAGAAACTCCATGACTAGAAACTTCACAATTAGAAACTCCACAACTAGAAACTCCACAACTTGAGACTTTGCAACTAGAAGCTCGGCAACTAGAAACTCAACAACTAGAAACTCCACAACTAGGAACTTCACAACTAGAAACTCCACAACTTGAATCACAACTAGATACTCCGCAACTATAACTTCCAACACTAGAAACTCCACAACTAGAAACTCCATAACTAGAAACTCCGCAACTAGAACTCCACAACTAGACTCCATAACTAGGAACTCCACAACTAGAAACTCCACAACTACAGACTCCACATCTACAGACTCCAAGACTAGAAACTCCACAGCTAGAGACTCCACAACTAGAAATTCTACAACAAGAAACTCCACAACTACGAACCTCACAACTAGAAACTCCACAAGTAGAAACTCCACAACTTGGGACTTCGCAACTTTAAACTCCACAACTAGAAACTCCACAACTACGAACCTCACAACGAGAAACTCCAATACTAGAAACTCCGCAACTAGAAAATCCACAGCTAGAAACTCCACAACTTGAGACTTCGCAACTAGACACTCGGCAACTAGAAACTCCACAACTAGAAACTCCACAACTAGAAACTCCACAAATTGAAACACCACAACTAGATACTCCACAATTACAAATTCCACAACTTGACACAACTAGAATCTCCGCAACTAGAAACTCCGCAACTAGAAACTCCACAACTAGAGACTCCATAACTTGAAACACCACAACTACATACTCCACAGCTACAAATTCCACATCTAGAAACTCCAAATTTAGAAACTCCGCAACTAGAAACTCCGCAACTTTAAACTCCACAACTAGACACTCCATAACTAGGAACTCCACAACAAGAAACTCCACAACTACAGACTCCACAACTAAAAACTCCACAACTAGAAACTCCACAACTGGAAACTCCGCAACTAGAAACTCCGCAACTAGAAACTCCACAACAAGAAATTCCACAACTGGAGACTCAACAACTTGAGACTCCACAACTGGAGACTCAACAACTTGAGACTCCACAACTAAAAACTCCACAACTTAGACTTCGCAACTAGAAACTCAGCAACTAGAAACTCAACAACTAGAAACTCCACAACTAGAAACTCCACAACTTGAAACACCACAACTAGATACTCCACAACTACGAATTCCACAACTAGAAACTCCAAGTTTAGAAACTCCGCAACTAGAAACTCCGTAACTTAAAACTCCACAACTAGAGACTCCATAACTAGGAACTCCACAACTAGAAACTCCACAACTACAGACTCCACAACTACAAACTTCGCAACTAGAATCTCCACAACCAGAATCTCCGCAACTAGAAACTCCATAACTGGGAACTCCGCAACTAGAAAATCTACAACTAGAAACTCGAAAACTTAAAACTTCAACTAGAAACTCCACAACTAGAAACTCCACAACTAGAAACTCCACAACTAGACACTTCGCAACTCGAAACTCTGCAACTAAAACTCCGCAACTAGAAACTCCACAGCTAGAAACTCCACAACTAGAAACTCCACAACTAGAGACTCCACAACTAGAAACTCCATGACTAGAAACTTCACAATTAGAAACTCCACAACTAGAAACTCCACAACTTGAGACTTTGCAACTAGAAGCTCGGCAACTAGAAACTCAACAACTAGAAACTCCACAACTAGGAACTTCACAACTAGAAACTCCACAACTTGAATCACAACTAGATACTCCGCAACTATAACTTCCAACACTAGAAACTCCACAACTAGAAACTCCATAACTAGAAACTCCGCAACTAGAACTCCACAACTAGACTCCATAACTAGGAACTCCAAAACTAGAAACTCCACAACTACAGACTCCACAACTACAGACTCCACAACTAGAAACTCCACAGCTAGAGACTCCACAACTAGAAATTCTACAACTAGAAACTCCACAACTACGAACCTCACAACTAGAAACTCCACAAGTAGAAACTCCACAACTTGGGACTTCGCAACTTTAAACTCCACAACTAGAAACTCCACAACTACGAACCTCACAACTAGAAACTCCAATACTAGAAACTCCGCAACTAGAAAATCCACAGCTAGAAACTCCACAACTTGAGACTTCGCAACTAGACACTCGGCAACTAGAAACTCCACAACTAGAAACTCCACAACTAGAAACTCCACAAATTGAAACACCACAACTAGATACTCCACAATTACAAATTCCACAACATGACACAACTAGAATCTCCGCAACTAGAAACTCCGCAACTAGAAACTCCACAACTAGAGACTCCATAACTTGAAACACCACAACTACATACTCCACAGCTACAAATTCCACATCTAGAAACTCCAAATTTAGAAACTCCGCAACTAGAAACTCCGCAACTTTAAACTCCACAACTAGACACTCCATAACTAGGAACTCCACAACAAGAAACTCCACAACTACAGACTCCACAACTAAAAACTCCACAACTAGAAACTCCACAACTGGAAACTCCGCAACTAGAAACTCCGCAACTAGAAACTCCACAACAAGAAATTCCACAACTGGAGACTCAACAACTTGAGACTCCACAACTGGAGACTCAACAACTTGAGACTCCACAACTAAAAACTCCACAACTTAGACTTCGCAACTAGAAACTCAGCAACTAGAAACTCAACAACTAGAAACTCCACAACTAGAAACTCCACAACTAGAAACTCCACAACTTGAAACACCACAACTAGATACTCCACAACTACAAATTCCACAACTAGAAACTCCAAGTTTAGAAACTCCGCAACTAGAAACTCCATAACTTAAAACTCCACAACTAGAGACTCCATAACTAGGAACTCCATAACTAGAAACTCCACAACTACAGACTCCACAACTACAAACTTCGCAACTAGAAACTCCACAACCAGAATCTCCGCAACTAGAAAATCTACAACTAGAAACTCGAAAACTAAAAACTGCAACTAGAAACTCCACAACTAGAAACTCCACAACTAGACACTTCGCAACTAGAAGCTCCACAACTAGACACTCCACAACTAGAAAACTCCGCAACTAGAAACTCCACGACTAGACACTCCAAAACTTGAGACTCCTCAACGACAGACTTCGCAACTAGAAACTCTGCAACTAAAACTCCGCAACTAGAAACTCCACAGCTAGAAACTCCACAACTAGAAACTCCATAACTAGAGACTCCACAACTAGAAACTCCATGACTAGAAACTCCACAACTAGAAACTCCACAACTAGAAACTTCACAACTAGAAACTTCACAACTTGAAACACCACAACTAGATACTCCGCAACTACAAATTCCACAACTAGAAACTCCACAACTAGAGACTCCATAACTAGGAACTCCACAACTAGAAACTCCACAACTACAGACTCCACAACTACAGACTCCACAACTAGAAACTCCACAGCTAGAGACTGCACAACTAGAAACTCTCCACAACTACGAACTCAACAACTACGAACCCCACAACTAGAAACTCCACAACTAAAAACTCCGCAACTAGAAACTCCACAACTGGAAACACCACAACTAGAATCTCCACAACTAGAAACTCCACAACTACGAACCTCACAACTAGAAACTCCACAACTACAAACTCCACAACTTGAGACACCGCAACTAGAAATCTACAACTAGAAACTCGGAAACCAGAAAGTCCAACTAGAAACTGCACAACTAGAAACTCCACACCTATAAATTCCATAACTTAAAACTCCACAACTAGAAACTCCACAACTAGGAACTCCGCAACTAGAAAATCTACAACTAGAAACTTGAAAACTAAAAAATCCAACTAGAAACACCACAACTAGAAACTCCACAACTAGAAACTCTACAACTAGACACTTCGCAACTAGAAACTCCACAACTAGAGACTTCACAACTAGAAAACTCCGCAACTAGAAACTCCACGGCTAGACACTCCCCAACTTGAGACTCCGCAACGACAGACTCCGCAACTAGAAACTCTGCAACTAGAAACTCCGAAAGTAGAAACTCCACAGCTAGAAACTTGCAACTAGAAACTCTGCAACTAGAAACTCCATGACTAGAACCTCCACAACTAGAGACTCCACAACTAGAAACTCCACAACTTGAGACTCCATAACTAGAAATTCCACAACTATGAACCTCACAACTTGAAACTCCACAACTAGAAACTCCACAGCTACAGACTCCACAACTACAAAATTCACAACTAGAAACTCCACAACCAGAAACTCCGCAACTAGAAACTCCACAACTAGAAATTCCACAACCAGAGTCTCAACAACTAGAGACTCCACAACTAAAACTCCACAGCCAGAAACTCCACAACTAGAAACTCCACAACTAGAAATTCCGCAAATAGAAACCCAGCAACTAGATACTCCACAACTAGAATCTCCACACCTATTAATTCCACAACTTGAAACTCCGCAACTAGAAACTCCACAACTAGAAACTCCACACCTAGAAACTCCGCAACTAGAAACTCCACAACTAAAAACTCTACAACTAGAAACTATGCAACTAGAAACTCCGCAACTAGAAACTCCACAGCTAGAACGTCCGCAACTAGAAACTCTGCAACTAGAAACTCCGCAATTAGAAACTCCACAACTAGAGACTCCACAACTAGAGACTGCACAACTAGAGACTCCGCAACTAGAAACTCCATAGCTAGAAACTCCGCAACTAGAAACTCTACAACTAGAGACTCCGCAATGCTAAACTCCAATACCTGAAACTCTGCAACTACAAAATCCACAACTAGAAACTCCACAACTGGGAACTCCGCAACTAGAAAATCTACAACGAGAAACTCGAAATCTAAAACTCCAACTACAAACTCCACAACTAGAAACTCCACAACTAGAAACTCCACAACTAGACACTTCGCAACTAGAAAACTCCGCAACTAGAAACTCCACAACTAGAGACTCCGCCACTCTAAACTCCACAATTTGAACTCTGCAACTCGAAAATCCCCAACTAGAAACTACACAACCTGAATCTCCGCAACTCGAAACTCCGCAACTACAAAATCTACAACTAGAAACTCCACAACTGGGAACTCCGCAACTAGAAAACCTACAACTAGAAACTCAAAAACTAAAAACTACAACTAGAATCTCCACAACTAGAAACTCCACAACTAGAAACTCCAAAACTAGAAACTCCACAACTAGACATTTCGCAACTAGAAACTCCACAACTAGACACTCCACAACTAGAAAACTCCGCAACTAGAAACTCCACGACTGGACACTCCATAACTTGAGACTCCGCAACGACAGACTCCGCAACTAGAAACTCTGCACCTAAAAACTGCACAGCTAGAAACTTGCAACTCGAAACTCTGCAACTAGAAACTCCGCAACTAGAAACTCCACAGCTAGAAACTCCACAACTAGAAACTCCACAACTAGAAACTCCACAACTGGAAACTCCGCAACTAGAAACTCTGCAACTAGAAACTCCACAACAAGAAATTCCACAACTGGAGACTCAACAACTTGAGACTCCACAACTAAAAACTCCACAACTTGAGACTTCGCAACTAGAAACTCGGCAACTAGAAACTCAACAACTACAAACTCCACAACTAGAAACTCCACAACTAGAAACTCCACAACTTGAAACACCACAACTAGATACTCCACAACTACAAATTCCACAACTAGAAACTCCAAATTTAGAAACTCAGCAACTAGAAACTCCGCAACTTAAAACTCCACAACTAGAGACTCCATAACTAGGAACTCCACAACTAGAAACTCCACAACTACAGACTCCACAACTACAAACTTCGCAACAAGAAACTCCACAACCAGAAACTCCGCAACTAAAAAATCTACAACTAGAAACTCGAAAACTTAAAACTGCAACTAGAAACTCCACAACTAGAAACTCCACAACTAGAAACTCCACAACTAGACACTTCGCAACTAGAAGCTCCACAACTAGACACTCCACAACTAGAAAACTCCGCAACTAGAAACTCCACGACTAGACACTCTACAACTAGAAACTTCACCACTAAAAATTTCACAACTTGAAACACCACAACTATATACTCCGCAACTACAAATTCCACAACTAGAAACTCCACAACTAGAGACTCCATAACTAGGAACTCCACAACTAGAAACTCCACAACTACAGACTTCACAACTACAGACTCCACAACTAGAAACTCCACAGCTAGAAACTCCACAACTAGAAACTCTCCACTACTACGAACTCCACAACTACGAACCCCACAACTAGAAACTCCACAACTAAAAACTCCGCAACTAGAAACTCCACAACCGGAAACACCACAACTAGAATCTCCACAACTAGAAACTCCACAACTACGAACCTCACAACTAGAAACTCCACAACTACAAACTCCACAACTTGAGACACCGCAACTAGAAATCTACAACTAGAAACTCGGAAACCAGAAAGTCCAACTAGAAACTGCACAACTTGAAACTCCACACCTATATTTTCCACAACTTAAAACTCCACAACTAGAAACTCCACAACTAGGAACTCCGCAACTAGAAAATCTACAACTAGAAACTTAAAAACTAAAAAATCCAACTAGAAACACCACAACTAGAAACTCCACAACTAGAACCTCTACAACTAGACACTTCGCAACTAGAAACTCCACAACTAGAGACTTCACAACTAGAAAACTCCGCAACTAGAAACTCCACGGCTAGACACTCCCCAACTTGAGACTCCGCAACGACAGACTCCGCAACTAGAAACTCTGCAACTAGAAACTCCGAAAGTAGAAACTCCACAGCTAGAAACTTGCAACTAGAAACTCTGTAAGTAGAAACTCCACAGCTAGAAACTCCACAACTAGAAACTCCACAACTAGAGACTCCACAACTAGAAACTCCATGACTAGAACCTCCACAACTAGAGACTCCACAGCTAGAAACTCCACAACTTGAGACTCCATAACTAGAAATTCCACAACTATGAACCTCACAACTTGAAACTCCACAACTAGAATTTCCACAGCTACAGACTCCACAACTACAAAATTCACAACTAGAAACTCCACAACCAGAAACTCCGCAACTAGAAACTCCACAACTAGAAATTCCACAACCAGAGACTCAACAACTAGAGACTCCACAACTAAAAACTCCACAGCCAGAAACTCCACAACTAGAAACTCCACAACTAGAAATTCCGCAAATAGAAACCCAGCAACTAGAAACTCCACAACTAGAATCTCCACACCTATTAATTCCACAACTAGAAACTGCACAGCTAGAAACTTGCAACTGGAAACTCTGCAACTAAAACTCCGCAACTAGAAACTCCACAGCTAGAAACTCCACAACTAGAAACTCCACAACTAGAGACTCCACAACTAGAAACTCCATGACTAGAAACTCCACAATTAGAAACTCCACAACTTGAGACTTTGCAATTAGAAACTCGGCAACTAGAAACTCAACAACTAGAAACTCCACAACTAGAAACTTCACAACTAGAAACTACACAACTTGAAACACCACAACTAGATACTCCGCAACTACAAATTCCACAACTAGAAACTCCACAACTAGAAACTCCATAACTAGAAACTCCACAACTAGAAAATCTACAACTAGAAACTCGAAAACTAAAAACTCCAACTAGAAACTCCACAATTAGAAACTCCACAACTAGAAACTCCACAACTAGACACTTTGCAACTCGAAACTCTGCAACTAAAACTCCGCAACTAGAAACTCTACAGCTAGAAACTCCACAACTAGAAACTCCACAACTAGAGACTCCACAACTAGAAACTCCATAAAGAGAAACTTCACAATTAGAAACTCCACAACTAGAAACTCCACAACTTGAGACTTTGCAACTAGAAACTCGGCAACTAGAAACTCAACCACTAGAAACTCCACAACTAGGAACTTCACAACTAGAAACTCCACAACTTGAAACATCACAACTAGATACTCCGCAACTACAAATTCCAACACAAGAAACTCCACAACTAGAAATTCCATAACTAGAAACTCCGCAACTAGAAACTCCACAACTAGACTCCATAACTAGGAACTCCACAACTAGAAACTCCACAACTACAGACTCCACAACTAGAAACTCAACAACTAGAGACTCCACAACTAGAAATTCTACAACTAGAAACTCCACAACTACGAACCTCACAACTAGAAACTCCACAAGTAGAAACTCCACAACTTGGGACTTCGCAACTTTAAACTCCACAACTAGAAACTCCACAACTAGAAACTCCACAACTATGAACCTCACAACTAGAAACTCCACAACTAGAAACTCCGCAACTAGAAAATGCACAGCTAGAAACTCCACAACTTGAGACTTCGCAACTACACACTCGGCAACTAGAAACTCCACAACTAGAAACTCCACAAATTGAAACACCACAACTAGATACTCCACAATTACAAATTCCACAACTTGACACAACTAGAAACTCCGCAACTAGAAACTCCGCAACTAGAAACTCCACAACTAGAGACTCCATAACTTGAAACACCACAACTAGATACTCCACAGCTACAAATTCCACATCTAGAAACTCCAAATTTAGAAACTCCGCAACTAGAAACTCCGCAACTTTAAACTCCACAACTAGACACTCCTTAACTAGGAACTCCACAACAAGAAACTCCACAACTACAGACTCCACAACTACAAACTCCACAACTAGAAACTCCACAACTGGAAACTCCGCAACTAGAAACTCCGCAACTAGAAACTCCACAACTAGAAATTCCACAACTGGAGACTCAACAACTTGAGACTCCACAACTAAAAACTCCACAACTTGAGACTTCGCAACTAGAAACTCGGCAACTAGAAACTCAACAACTACAAACTCCACAACTAGAAACTCCACAACTAGAAACTCCACAACTTGAAACACCACAACTAGATACTCCACAACTACGAATTCCACAACTAGAAACTCCAAATTTAGAAACTCAGCAACTAGAAACTCCACAACTTAAAACTCCACAACCAGAGACTCCATAACTAGGAACTCCACAACTAGAAACTCCACAACTACAGACTCCACAACTACAAACTTCGCAACAAGAAACTTCACAACCAGAAACTCCGCAACTAAAAAATCCAGAACTAGAAACTCCACAACAAGAAATTCCACAACTGGAGACTCAACAACTTGAGACTCCACAACTAAAAACTCCACAACTAGAGACTCCATAACTAGGAACTCCACAACTAGAAACTCCACAACTACAGACTCCACAACTACAAACTTCGCAACAAGAAAATCAACAACTAGAAACTCCACAACTAGAAAATCCACAACTAGAAACTCCACAACTTGAAACTCCACAAAAAGAAACGCAACAACTAGAAACTCCACACCTACAAACTCCGCAACTAGAACCTCTACAACTAGAAACTCCACAACTAGAAACTATGCAACTAGAAACTCCGCGACTAAAACTCCAAAGCTAGAACGTCCGCAACTGGAAACTCTGCAACTAGAAACTCCGCAACTAGAAACTCCAACGCTAGAAACTCCACAACTAGAAACTCCACAACTAGAAACTCCACAACTTGAGACTCCAAAACTAGAGACTCCGCAACTAGAAACTCCACAGCTAGAAACTCCGCAACTAGAAACTCCGCAACTAGAAACTCCACAACTAGAGACTCCGCAACTATAAACTCCACAACTTGAAACTCTGCAACTCGAAACTCTGCAACTTGAAAATTCCCTACTAGAAACTACACAACTACAATCTCCGCAACTCGAAACTCCGCAACTGCAAAATCCACAACTAGAAACTCCATAACTGGGAACTCCGCAACTAGAAAATCTACAACTAGAAACTCGAAAACTTAAAACTTCAACTAGAAACTCCACAACTAGAAACTCCACAACTAGAAACTCCACAACTAGACACTTCGCAACTCGAAACTCTGCAACTAAAACTCCGCAACTAGAAACTCCACAGCTAGAAACTCCACAACTAGAAACTCCACAACTAGAGACTCCACAACTAGAAACTCCATGACTAGAAACTTCACAATTAGAAACTCCACAACTAGAAACTCCACAACTTGAGACTTTGCAACTAGAAGCTCGGCAACTAGAAACTCAACAACTAGAAACTCCACAACTAGGAACTTCACAACTAGAAACTCCACAACTTGAATCACAACTAGATACTCCGCAACTATAACTTCCAACACTAGAAACTCCACAACTAGAAACTCCATAACTAGAAACTCCGCCACTAGAACTCCACAACTAGACTCCATAACTAGGAACTCCACAACTAGAAACTCCACAACTACAGACTCCACAACTACAGACTCCACAACTAGAAACTCCACAGCTAGAGACTCCACAACTAGAAATTCTACAACTAGAAACTCCACAACTACGAACCTCACAACTAGAAACTCCAAAAGTAGAAACTCCACAACTTGGGACTTCGCAACTTTAAACTCCACAACTAGAAACTCCACAACTACGAACCTCACAACTAGAAACTCCAATACTAGAAACTCCGCAACTAGAAAATCCACAGCTAGAAACTCCACAACTTGAGACTTCGCAACTAGACACTCGGCAACTAGAAACTCCACAACTAGAAACTCCACAACTAGAAACTCCACAAATTGAAACACCACAACTAGATACTCCACAATTACAAATTCCACAACTTGACACAACTAGAATCTCCGCAACTAGAAACTCCGCAACTAGAAACTCCACAACTAGAGACTCCATAACTTGAAACACCACAACTACATACTCCACAGCTACAAATTCCACATCTAGAAACTCCAAATTTAGAAACTCCGCAACTAGAAACTCCGCAACTTTAAACTCCACAACTAGACACTCCATAACTAGGAACTCCACAACAAGAAACTCCACAACTACAGACTCCACAACTAAAAACTCCACAACTAGAAACTCCACAACTGGAAACTCCGCAACTAGAAACTCCGCAACTAGAAACTCCACAACAAGAAATTCCACAACTGGAGACTCAACAACTTGAGACTCCACAACTGGAGACTCAACAACTTGAGACTCCACAACTAAAAACTCCACAACTTGAGACTTCGCAACTACAAACTCAGCAACTAGAAACTCAACAACTAGAAACTCCACAACTAGAAACTCCACAACTTGAAGCACCACAACTAGATACTCCACAACTACAAATTCCACAACTAGAAACTCCAAGTTTAGAAACTCCGCAACTAGAAACTCCGTAACTTAAAACTCCACAACTAGAGACTCCATAACTAGGAACTCCACAACTAGAAACTCCACAACTACAGACTCCCCAACTACAAACTTCGCAACTAGAAACTCCACAACCAGAATCTCCGCAACTAGAAAACCTACAACTAGAAACTCGAAAACTAAAAACTGCAACTAGAAACTCCACAACTAGAAACTCCACAACTAGACACTTCGCAACTAGAAGCTCCACAACTAGACACTCCACAACTAGAAAACTCCGCAACTAGAAACTCCACGACTAGACACTCCAAAACGTGAGACTCCTCAACGACAGACTTCGCAACTAGAAACTCTGCAACTAAAACTCCGCAACTAGAAACTCCACAGCTAGAAACTCCACAACTAGAAACTCCATAACAAGAGACTCCACAACTAGAAACTCCATGACTAGAAACTCCACAATTAGAAACTCCAGAAATTGAGACTTTGCAACTAGAAACTCGGCAACTAGAAACTCAACAACTAGAAACTCCACAACTAGAAACTTCACAACTAGAAACTTCACAACTTGAAACACCACAACTAGATACTCCGCAACTACAAATTCCACAACTAGAAACTCCACAACTAGAGACTCCATAACTAGGAACTCCACAACTAGAAACTCCACAACTACAGACTCCACAACTACAGACTCCACAACTAGAAACTCCACAGCTAGAGACTCCACAACTAGAAACTCTCCACAACTACGAACTCCACAACTACGAACCCCACAACTAGAAACTCCACAACTAAAAACTCCGCAACTAGAAACTCCACAACTGGAAACACCACAACTAGAATCTCCACAACTAGAAACTCCACAACTACGAACCTCACAACTAGAAACTCCACAACTACAAACTCCACAACTTGAGACACCGCAACTAGAAATCTACAACTAGAAACTCGGAAACCAGAAAGTCCAACTAGAAACTGCACAACTAGAAACTCCACACCTATAAATTCCATAACTTAAAACTCCACAACTAGAAACTCCACAACTAGGAACTCCGCAACTAGAAAATCTACAACTAGAAACTTGAAAACTAAAAAATCCAACTAGAAACACCACAACTAGAAACTCCACAACTAGAAACTCTACAACTAGACACTTCGCAACTAGAAACTCCACAACTAGAGACTTCACAACTAGAAAACTCCGCAACTAGAAACTCCACGGCTAGACACTCCCCAACTTCAGACTCCGCAACGACAGACTCCGCAACTAGAAACTCTGCAACTAGAAACTCCGAAAGTAGAAACTCCACAGCTAGAAACTTGCAACTAGAAACTCTGCAACTAGAAACTCCATGACTAGCGAGGCCAGGATTCTGGCCCACGAGGGGCTGGTTCGTTAAACGTCCACCACGTGCCGCATGAAGTTGAACCCTCCCCCTCGTTCCCTCTTTCCTCCTCCCACAACGGCGCTGACGAGTTCCCTACGGAAGTGGCCTCGCTCTTCAACCTGTTCTCGCCCGCCCCTCATTGCGGGAACCAAAGAATAGCGACCCGCTGTCAGTGCATTCTTACTCACGCCGTTTAAGAGCCGGCCTGTGTAGAGTACGCGAACAGGTTACGAACCGGCTGTGAACAATTTTTCAGACTGAGGACTTCTTTTTTTCCTTGCCTTGGTTGAATTGGAGTCCTCACAGTTTTGATATAGTCATAGATAATTTATATACGAAGAAGCTACGACCAACTGCATTACATTCTTTAGTTTTTTTTCTCGTCGTAGGTAATCTATTGTAATCATAATATCAGGTTCAAGACTTAATTTGTGGCTAAGCCATATTACTTTCCGACCCAGACTTTCTGTAGGGCAGAACAAAGTTTTTAATCTTGTTTTTTTTAGCTACTAGGCTATTGAAAAGCACGCAAAAAATTAAGAAAGATGTTAGTAGAACGATTTTCACAGGAGAAGCATGTCCAGTATATTGGACACTGGGATTAATTTGTTGAACAAATTGGTACACATATTCTGCTATTCTCTTAGATAGAGCGCTGCTTTTGGCCCTGTTAGGTTATTAGTCTTATATAACACAAGCGGGGTTTGTTTTGTCCCGAGAAAAAGTTGATCCTCTTCGCTGATCCTCTTCATGCTTCATGCTGTTAATATATTTCCAGCATGCCCAAGTTTTATTTTTATGACTGGGCTTGAAGAGTGTCACGTCAAGCCACCTCTTGTTTTCTTTTTTTCCTTCTAAATTGAGCACGATGTGCACCAATTGCATCTTGGTGTGAGTCTACTGGACATAGGTAATTTTCGCATTGCCAGCAAAGTTTTTATTACAAAAACTACAATTTTGCAACAACGTATCGAAAAAAACATGACAGAACTCATACATTTTAAATGATTTCAATGGTGCAAAGATATGTCCTGAAATACTTTTGTATACTTGAACGCATCATGCGCACGCAGTTTCGCGTAGATTACGCAATTACTTCTAGTGCCCGATAAATAGGTGGAGCTGAAGGGTGAACTACACCTAAAAACATCTTACTCGACTCTTACAGAAGCTACCAAAGTGGTTTTAGTTTTGATTGTAGCTCTGCTTACTTTTATTCATCACTTTTACCGTCATGTTTTTGTCAGCGACTAAGTATATGTACCACCCTGCTGAAATCCCCAAATGGTGATTGCAGTAACTGCAAATAAATAGTAATAATAAATAATGTGTTCAATACATTAGTCAAGGGGCAGGAAAGGAATGTGCTTGTTAACTACAAAGTAAACGCTCCGAGATTGTACTGTTCGGTTATCCTTTGCGGAAGCTCTTTCGCTTTCTTATTTCTTCGTAGAGCTTATTCTTTGCGTCGATGTGCGTAAGGAGCTAAGTATAGTTCCATTGAGAAAATAGCACCAGATGCTTGGGACCGACAGCACAGTGTAAGCTGAAGGAGCGGCTTTTGTAGAACTTTTTGTAATTTAGTGTTAACCTCTCATTTGCTGGCATCTCATTGCATGTGTCTGATTTTATAAGGTACCCAGCATAGTTCCGTAAGCTGTACTTCAAACAATGCCTGCTTCAAGAGACAGCGTGCGCCTGATTGTTTTTCCACTACTACCTGACAACATTTAATTTAACGAGATTCGCAACTTCAGATTATGCAGCATCGTGTGTAACAAAAGATTTGCTACACCTAGAACTATTGTGTCTTTACGATTTTGGCTCATTTCAATCGCCTTGATATATTACAAATAGTAATAGATAAATTATTTATGTAACACTTCATCTGGCGAAATTTCATTGCGACATGTGAAAGGAAATTTCATAGCGTTATTGCGCACATTACAACTGCTTTATGCAACAGATAGTCGAATATGCAACGATCTCCGCATTATTGATAAATGTGTTGAAGGCCTGTGCACCAATAAAAGAGCTATCGAATGGGGTCCTTGGCGTACGATGTAAGGGCTAGCATGCTTAACTTATAAGCAATTTTAAACCCACACTGTTTATTTAGGTGTACATCTCAAGTATGTAGTGCTTCCTCTCGCCCCCGGATATTGTCAGAATTCAGAGCTTGATTTTGCGATAGAAGAGTGAATGCACCATAATTATTGCCTATATTAGATTGGGAAATATTGATGATAATCCACCTTTTCACTCAATGGTCTCGCTGATGTATTTGTAAACATGGCAACGGCAGGAACACTAATCATGCTGCAGCCAAGAAAAAAAAGTGATGCAGAACATTTTTTATTAGTCTATAAAACAGGTATTTATTGATAATATTCCATTAGTTGTTAACGTGAGGTCATTACTGGCAGAAATATGCTTTGATTTTCCTTCCAGGAAGAAAGAAAACCGATGTTCACGTTTGGTGCCATCGTATACAGTGTTACAGCTTCGATCCTCCCACAGTTTAGACAAGAGCGTAGGATGAAAATTTAGGTGAATTACATGCTCGATACATGTAGCATTTTATTTTCAACGGCAGAGTGTTTAAACATCATTTCCAGCCTGGCCCGACGGCCTCTCCGAACTTGGAACACATGTGTCAGCTAAGCGTAAACAAAGCATTGATATATATATATATATATATATATATATATATATATATATATATATATGATATGTTTATATATATATAACGAGCCGATAGACTGAAGTAGCAAGAAGGGAGAAAAAAAACTGAGGAAGAGGTAAAGTAAATGAAAGGAATTGGGGTAGGCCACCAGCATCGTTGCTTCCACAGTCTTCTCGTGTGCGCCAGTAAAATCTGCTTTTTTTTCTTAAGTTCAGCAATAACGATCGTTTATATATTATTGCTATTTAATTCGCATTTCTTCGCACAGTGCTAAAGCGCCCGAAGTGGTCTAGTTTGTAAATGTTACAAAGGGAAGCGACAATAAAATGCATCATGAAACTAGAATTGCATTCTGTTGATAAGCCTGCCTTTTTTTTTAAACTGTTCACCGTACAGGTAGGTGAACACACTAAATGCTCATAATAAAATATTGATCACAGATGGTAGGGTTACATTCTTGGTGCTGAGGTGTACGTGACGAACTACTGGAGGAACAGCTGAGTTTTAGTGCCGGAAAGCAACACAATAACACAATATTTACCTACGGCATTTGTTTTTTCAATTATGGTATACAACAACATAAATCACTCCAAACATTTTTTTTCAGTTAGCTTGCCTTTATTAATACTTCTCGGCAACCTGGTTTTACATTTATCAACGAAAAAGTTCACTCTTTACACTTTTGTGACGCCCGCCCCCTCGAGAGGTACAAACTGACAAAAATATTACCCAGCGTTGTGCATTTAGATAGCTCTTGCTTTATTTCCGTTTTTTGCCTGCGTTTTTGTTATTTAAGCAGGCGTCACCATGGGTAGAAAACGATCACTGTACCGTGTAGAGGGACCCGCGAAAGACACACTACGCGACAACCTTCCCTCGCTGGTCACCCCATTGGCAGAAAAATAGTTGAAGCCAGCCAAGCGCATTGTCATTCCATATGTGCCGGGCGCCAGTGAAGAGCTCTCCGCGATTCTCGGAAAATCAGGGGTCGAGGTGGTACGCAAGCCTGCTTCGACGCTCACCCGCTTGCTACCACGGCCGAAGGAAGAAGCAACACCAGCGAGTAGCCTGCAAGTTGCCGTGTTCAGAGTGTCCAGCCAGCTACGTGGGCAAAAGCGAATTTTTGCATTCAGAAAGCCCGTGGAGCGGCCGAAAGGCTTGGACTGGCGTTCCTGACGAGGGAGTCAGCCGCTGAGCGCTAACGTGCGCCTTGCCGGGCAGCAATAAACTTCCGCTCGCACTCGTTAAGATTACGCCAACTTAAAAACGACGTCAGGAAGGCAGAAGTGCAACGCGGCGCTTTTGCAGAGAGCTTGAGCAGCCCGACCATATGATCGATTTCTACAGCTTTTCTGTTATAGAAACAGAGAGGAATTTCGGAAGGAGGTTCTTGCGCGAGTCCTGACACATTTACAACACGCCAACAAACTTGAACCGCTATCTAGGAACAATCTCCTCTGTATACGTTCACGGTTTCGGAAACGTGCTGGAAATGGAGAAACACAGTTTTTCAACAAACTTGAACCGCTATCTAGGAACAATCTCCTCTGTATACGTTCACGGCTTCGGAAACGTGTTGGAAATGGAGAAACAAAGTTTTGGCAAAACAAGACACGGATATGTTTTGTGACAAACACAGACAGATCCTGAGGAAGTACCAAGTCGTACCTCACACCCCCGGCCCTCTACGAACTTCCCAACTTCTTAAATCTTCTACCGAGCCCGACAGATTTCTGCCAAAATGCTTACATTTAAGCTTATAGAATTCACACTCCACAAATTAACGACCTCCAAAAAAAGCAAAAATAAACAAAAAATGTAGTGTGTAGTGCTGGCTGCTAAAATGTTGTTGTTGATTTAGAAATATTTACTTAAACGCCGTATATATATATATATATATATATATATATATATATATATATATATATATATATATATATCTGTGTGTGTGTGTGTGTGTGTGTGTCTCAATATCTGCATGTGTTTTGCTTTGCTAATAAGCACCTGAAGTAGCAGATTTATACTTTCTGTAATTGAGTTGCTGCTTTGGTCTGCGTTCGTGCCATCGTCATTCATGGAGCGTGCTTGTCTTGGAAGTTGATACCACGAAGAAATAAGTGAACGAATTCAAGCATACCCGCCTGGGTTTTTGTAAATTGGCTAACTTTGGCAACGTTAGTCGATCTGAAAGCGCGGAGATACTTTTGTAGCACCCGAAAAGCTAGAGCATTACAAAAAAATCTGGTGGGGGTCAGAACCCCCTCATTCACATATAGTTACCATCCTGAACGTCACCGAAGTGCACGTTGAAGGCCTTGAGGCATCTACTAGAGCACTGTGTGCTTAGTAAAACTCTTGGCACACACAGAATATCCTAAATGTGAAGGTGTTATCGCTCCGCGTGGGAACTATGTAAACTTCTTTTACCGACATTGTCCAAGTCCCGTCCCTTTGAGGCTGTGCCTCTGAATCATGGTGCAGTGTATAATACTGAGCAAACACTTGTACTCGAGCAAATATAGGAATAGACGGCAGTGATGTCGTCAATCGTATGTTTTCATGAGTCTTTCTGTCGTCGGAGTTTTATAGCTGCCACCACAAACCGAATCACAGTAACCAAACTTGTAGTCAATTTGTAATAATCCAATTGGTACTCAATTCGTAGTCACTTTGTAGAATTGAGTCATGTAAAATACTCCGAAAATATTGAGCCTGTAAAAAATAGCGAGAAAAGTGAAATATTCCTGTCATTGATAGAGTGGTGGCCTACAGCAAAAAACATACCTGCAAAATATGACGCAGTTCATTTGTAATCAAACATGCGCTGCAAATCAATCTTATGATATATTTTGTAATGTGTCTACAAATATAAACATCTTTGGATACTTATTGTGTGCTCTTCATGAATCAATAAGAAATAAGTTTTTTTTAATAACACAAACACCTCAATATAATGTGTGAAACGCATGTGCATGTCCCGATTAAAATGTAAAAAATTATGCTGTGCAAATCTGCAAACTTTACCTACAAACGAATGCTGATGTCAAGATCATAACAATACAAGGTAGCTATATGCGTGCACAATATAATGTTATATTCACTGTGGAGATAATCAAAACAAAGAACGAAAAATGAAATAATTACATTGAAAGTACTGTTGTTTTTTGTCCTTATCAAGCCTCAACACTTTTCTTGGTGTGAAAAAGATCCTATCACCGTTTCGGGACGATAAATTAATAAAGCTACATCTTTCAGTTATCTCAAGCATAGAACCATGGTAGTGCTATGAACACCTCATTACTATCAAAACTAACTACAGCTGCGAAAACTGTACGGACGCCTGGCCTAGGCAGGAGTGCGTGGATGCATGTGTTTATGTACGCGCACACATACAAACTACACGTATGAACATAATGAAGTATGGTTAAACACCTGCTCCCCCTTCCCTCTAGTAAAAAAGTTTCGTACATTGTGCTGCCCCAGACAAATTGAAAAAATCAACATATAAAGAAACACGAATATTTACATATAAGCAGACGCTTACAGCCATGACGTAAGTACGAATAGGATAAAAGAAAGTGTCATCAGCAATACTCATATTCGTAGTAGCCTATGCTACGTAAAAGTTTATTACGTGCTTTTAAACGACCCCATAACCACAGTATTCCTCAAGAAAAGCAAGAAAATCATGATCGGTAATGCGCTCAGTAAGAGTTAGAATCTCTTGTATAGGATTCGCAGCACTTTCATAATATTAAAGAAGTAGAACAAAGACAAAATAATAAGGCTTGACGTATAATATCTTTGTTATTTGAGTTCTGCGGACAATATCGCGCTTTTTAGTAATGCCGGCGATGATTCACGAAAAATAATAATTTGGAGATGTAAAAGAAATACACGTTAAAGTTTGGGGTCCCGAAAGAAAACAAACTAAAGAGGGGCCCGAAGAAAACGAAGATAATGTTAGGCGGTCCGGTGAAAACGCGGAATTAGGGGACTAACAATAAAGCCACCCCTCCCACTATGCTTCTCTCATTGACCAAAAAATAAGGTTAGGTTGATTCGCAATTATCGTTAGTCATTTGTAACACATGCACGGCAATCACAATGCCGAAAAGCTTCAAGCAGAAATTCAAAATATTTCAGTAATAACTTGCGGGCCTAAAACACGAATAAACTACTGCACGCGACCTGAAAAGCATCACGAGACTTGAGTGGTACCACAAGATCCAATAAACTTCAGATATAGAGAGGGTGGACACGCCCACACGCACGCATTGCTCATCTCACAATATTAAATGCGAAGCATTGCAGTAGTTGTCCCAGCAAGATGTGTTACCATCAGCTTTAGGACTGACCACTCCACGGCATCTACAACAGCGGAACTAGCTGCTTTGCGTGCTGCACTTTGTGTGGTCAATCAGGAACCACCGCAACAATGGTCGATTTTCAGCTACTCAAGGGCTGCCCTACAATCTGTGCTCTCAGCAATACGTTGCGGTCCGTACAAACAGCTTGTTTTCAAAATTCGATGCCTCCTCCACACTTCACAAGAGAAAGGGGATCATGTGACGTTTCAGCTGCCAAGTCACTGCAGCATCATAGGGAACGAACATGCCGATACTGCCGCGCGGGCAGCCCTTGAAGGAACACGAGAAGAAGCCATACCACTTTCGTGGACCGATGCTGCCAGTAATCTTCGACGACTTGCGCGTGAAATCACGTTTTCACTATGGTGCCCACCAAGCATCGATGCGAATCGTCAACACCACCTGTCCTCTTTGATGACTCTCCGCATGCCCACTGGACTCGACCGAAGAGAAGCCACCCTTCTTTATCGCTTATGGCTAGGAGTGGCATTTACAAAATCTTACTCCTTTGTCATAGGAATGGCCGACAACGCTCTCTGCGATGCCTGTCATTGCGAAGAGACGCTACACCACATCCTGTGTGACTGTCCGCTGTATGCCATCCAGAGACAGCCACTGGCATCCATTTTTGCGCGCATCGACAACAGCCAAATGTCTGTGGACACTTTTCTGTCAAGTGCCCGAGAGAAGACATTGCAACAGAAGGCGACAAAAGCTCTGTTAAAATTCCTACGCGACACGGACTTGAACAAGTGGCTGTAACAGCAATGTCACACACCGCGAAAGACAAGACTGGACTATGACTGAGTGTGAGCGCGTGTGCTGCCGAAAGTTTTGAGTTTGAGTTTGAGTTTAGTTAACCACGTGACAAGTACACGAAAATACACTGTATACGTGGTTTGGTGCGAAGTGAAAAAAGCTGCATTTCACAGCTTGACTGGCCCCTCCACCCAGAAAAAAAATCTAAACTACAAGTTTACAAAAATACAAAAATTACAGGCAGCGGAAAGCGACAATACAAAAAGAAACACGCATGTGGCCCATGACAGCAAATAATAGAATGACAACTCTGAAATACATACAAAAATATGCATTACAAAGCAATGTATGAAAGAATAAAAACGGAATAACCATTACAGAAATCACCCAACATTCATTTACAACACAATCAGCACATCCAATTTAACATTTCAGTTTTAGACAATACGCAGATTATCAGTTGTTAGTTTCCATTTGTTCATCACACTTGGAAGGCGGTAACGTAATGTTTATCCCTCTTCCCTCTCTGCTCTCTATCTTTCATCTCCCCCACCCCCCTCCCATGCGCAGGGTTGCAAACCGGCTGCCTATAGGCTGGTTAACCTCCCTGGCATTCTTTTCCTCCCATTTTCCTTCCTTCATTTTTTTAGCGACCTTCGGCGACTTTCAGCGTATCTATCTATCTAGCCGCCTACGACTTTTAGCTCTCCTGGCCGTTCGATAATGGTATCAATACCAAAGTTGGTATGGCATAACATGACTGTATGAAAAACATATTTGACTGGTCATAACATGAAAATCATGACATGTGTGTCATGAGCGTCATGATTTACATTTCATGGTCTTGTAGCACTTGCGGTGGTTTCGTTCACATGACATGTTGAAAAACTGGTATCGTATAGTATGATTGCATGGCGAACACAAGCGACATACTTAACATGAAAATCATGACACGCGTGTCATGTAACAACATGACTACATGCCACGCTCATGGTGTGCTCGCGGCCGTTTCGGAAGCGTCACATATACCAAATTTGGCATTACGAGACGTGAATGGATGAAGAAGATATGATACTGGTGAAAGAATGATAAACATGACATGTATGTCATGTAACAATATGACCACATGCTACACTCATGATGCGCTCGCGGCTGTTCCGCTAGCTTCACATGTACCAAACTCGGTATTACGCGACGCGAACGGACAACATAGGTAAATGATACATCCAAACATGATAATCACGACATGCGTGTCATGTAACAGCATGACTACATGCCACACTAATGATGCGCTCGCGGCCGTTTCGCTAGCTCCACATATGCCAAGTTTGGTATTACGTGAAGCCAATGGATGACGAAGATATGTGACTGGTGCAAACATGATAATCATGACATGCGTGTCATGTGAGAGCATGACTACATGCCTAAGTCAAGGCGACAATACATTTTGACGTGACGCGGTGCGCGTGCTCTCCGGCATTTATTTCGTCGCGTCACGCTGGCGTTGCCACGCCAGGCGCCGGTCCTGCCATATACTCGCAGGCGCGCCTCGTTGCTTTGACGCATGCGCGTTTCAGCGCGTCCGGCGTCCCTCCATAATGAAAAGAGGGAGACGCAGTGTTGTCTTGGTAACGCATCGGCACTAAATGCAGCATGTCGCATTTCACGCCACTTGCCGTCGGGCGGCACCGACGCACGATAGCCGCGCCTGGCATCGACTATACAGTGCTCGCGTTTTTCTAACGAAGCGTCGCTGTGCCCAGTGTGCTCGAGCGTGAACGCTACATGGGAGTATACTGAGCCCTTCATGATGCGCTCGCGGCCATTTTGCTAGCTTCACATATAACAAATTTGGTGTTACGTGACGTCAATGAATGACGAAAGTATAATGACAGGTGCAAGCATGATAATTCTGACACGCGTGTCGTGTAAGAACATGATAACATACCACGCTCACAGCGTGTTCGCGGTCGTTTCGCTAGCTTCACATATACTAAATTTGGTATCACGCGACGTGAACAGATAACGAAGGTAAACGACACATCCAAACAAGATAATCATGACACGGAAGTCATGTACGGCATCATTTATCCCACCTCGTAACGTTGTGCTGATTTTAAAGAGACATATCAACATTTCTCATTCGTGCATGCTTCGCATATCATCGATTCCCACTGTACGTGGGATATGCCAATTTTTATTGTAATGAAATGAATCATGTAGCAAAACCTCTCCCGTGTGCCCATTTCATCGGTAAGAACATGAGTGAATAAACATCCAGGCACACCATAGAAAGAGAATACAAAAAAAAAAGAATGTTCAGTAGCAAATGCGCAGTAAAACCAGAACCGAAATATGATGAGACGGAGAGCAGCCAGCATAAGGCCTTATATGTAGTGAGCGAGTCCAAAATGGAAGCACTGGGTCACTGCTGCATGCTGTGGTTATCTCTGCCGAAAGGAGTGTCAGAATTCTGCCACGTATCCGACTCGGACACGATTTTGACTCCTCCGCACTTGTCCACACACCGCCACTTTGGCAAGAAAAACCTGCTCCCGCCGTAATGATTATCCCTCCGTCAAGCCGACTACTGAGAAAAAAAAGGGGGGGGGTAGACTTTGCAAACAGAAAAAATGTTCATTCTCTTTCGTTGGGAGCTCGGTTAAACTTCTGACCATGGTTGGCGTCCATCCTACCGCCCTTCCCCCAGCGTGTCGTTTGTGTTTGTGGGAATGTGGTTTGAGGAAGGCGTTCGCCGAATCTTCATTGTGCGGACGACGACGCCAGAGGACCATGCTGCCTCCGCTGTCCGCCTACCTTGAGACGAACCCTTGCTCGCGTTCAACGAGATAACAAAAAACGTCTGTCTGTCAAATGGGTATTTTCCTCCTACACCCTGGCTTGAGTATATAGGGTGCCGGGTAATCACATTGCACTATTACAAGCCCATGCGTATAGTAAGATTGGATGTGACATGAATTCCTAAGTATTGTATGAGGTTACTTGATCTCAAGGTAAATTATTTAAGTAGTATACCCGAGAAGAGTTAGGTGACTTAAATATATGCTTAACTTTACTTAAGTTAATATTTAGTTCCATTAGCCACAAGCTGCACCGGTTAGATATTTATTTAAATCGGAGTGTAGGCGATTACAATAGTCGTTTAATGTAACTGCTGTAAAAGTATCGCAATCATCAGCAAAAAGGTGGATATTAGAAGCTACTTGAGAAGGCAGGTCAATAATATATATTAGAAACAACAAAACACCAATTACCAACTTTTGGGGCACTCCTGAGATAACATGGCACATTTATGAACTGTAGCCGTAAGCAGTAACGTACTGTTAGTGATTAGCAAGACAGCATCCGACCTTTTTTAATAGGTTAATGTCAAGATTTAAGTTCCGTAACTTGTGGATGAGAAGTTTATAACACACTTTATCAAATGCTTTTGCAAAATCTAAAACAAATTCAGCCAGCGGATGATGAACGATCAAGAATTAGATCAGTGAAAGATGTAGGTTGAGTCTCACATGATTATGATTTCTTCAAACCATGTTGTGAAGATGAAAAGATGTTATTTTCAGAGAAATTGAGGGTGCTTTTGATTATGAAGTATTATATAATAGTTAGAAGCACGTGCTGGTAAAAGAAATGGGCCGATATTTGGTCGTTAAGGTTTTGTTACCTAATTTGAGAAGTGGAACTACCTCCCTTATACCTTCCACTGATTAGGTAAAGTACCTGTGTGGAGTGATAGTCTCAATAGAGCTTGCTGTCTTCTGTAGTAAAAAATGCACATGCAAAATACAACGCAGCTCGTTTTATAAAAAATTATTTTGTAAAACTGTATTATGATCTATTTCCAGAATGTGCCTAACAAACAAAAAGATTGTTAGACATTCATTGGGCACACATTTGAAATAAATGCGCGAAAAATCAAACACGAAAGCCGCCAAAAAAATGTGCGCAACCTATATACATATCCCGATACAAATATAAAAGAAATATGACGGGCACAAATTTACAAATTATACCTATAAACAGATGCAAATGCCAAGATCATAACAGAAGTAAGGAACATATGCTCAAGCATAGTAATCGGTAATAAATGCACTTTGTATACATTCAAAGGATAAAAAATAAAGTATTCACAAGTACTTTCATTACTTGTCCTTATCAAGCCTCAGCAACAATTTTCTCTTTATGAGATAGAGCCCATCACCAACCAAACATTACCACTGCAGTAACTTCTTCCAGTTTTTTGAAGCATAAAACCATAGTAATGCTCAATTTGGGCATCTTATTGGTGTCAGAACTCACTTCAGCTGCAAAAATCGCACAGAGCCTGGCGAAGGCTGTGCTGGGATGAGGGGGGGGGTGCTTGTGTACACATACACATGCAAAGAGATGTACCAGCATGCATAAGGGACGGCAAAGCCTCCACTCGAAAGAAGTTTCTGGCTACACTGCTGGCACAGCGAACAAATAATAAAGAAACCAATAAATAAATATGAATCATTTTGAACTAACTGCTTAAGGCAGCTACAATATGATGAAAGCTTCATGAACATTACTTGTGTTTACAGAACCCTAGGCTATGTTACAGAAATTTATTATAAAAGCTTTCAAAAACTTGAGAAAACAATTGGACACCAGGTACATGCGTCAGGAAACTGGAATTTTTTTTAAGGAGACGCTCAGCTATGATCGCCTAGGTGTAGTCACAGGTCAAGTGATTATCCCAGGAGATAGCAGCATTCCTAGGTACTGGTTCGTTCGCAAGTTTTGCGCTGCTGTCCTATTCTTGTGCCTACAGTAAATGAGTTGAAAGTCGCCATGTGAACAGAACAACATCGACAGCTGCCATCGATTTCCTGCGCTTGTTGTTCGAAACTTTTGGATTACACCACAAAGTGGTTTCAGACAACGGAATCACATTCCTGTCAGCCAAAATACAGAAATCCTACGAGTGACAACTGCATCACCGTGGTGAAATTCGCACCGAACCACCCAGCGACAAACGGACAGGCCAAACGCTACGTGGTAGAGCTAAAACGTGCTCTTGCAAGATACTCTGCGGGGTCATTACAGCGGCGCATTACACGTTTATTATTTTTTTTTGTCAAGCAACTCACAATGGGCCAGACGGGCCAGGTATCGGCGAATCTCATGTTTTCTTGCGAGCTGCGAACACACATCTCAGCCATTCTGCCAGAACCGCCTTGAAAGGTAACACCAGATTAGGAAGACGCCTAGCGTTGCCGGTAGCTCCACAAACGACAACCAGTGGTCGCCCGCCAGTTTCAAAGAATGCCCGAATGAACGGCAGCCATCGTAAAAAAAAAAGTTTCACCCGGAGTTTTGGTTTGTTGAAGTTAAAGCCCCTTCATCGCGTCTTCTACCGGAAAGCGCATGGAGTGGCTTTAGAGTGGGCATTGCCGCTTCCAGGGATGCAAGGATGCACTCTGCCCTCCACTTTGACCGCCCCCTCTCCCCCTCGATGCTGGGCGCGGCGCTCCCGGGGAGTGACGGACTATCGGGGCAATCAGTGTGCCCGCGCACTGGTTGCCTGTCCATTGTGCTCCTCGCCCCTTTTATGGCCCACAGTGGACTCGAAAGCCAGCGCTTGGACCATTTGGACCATGCTGCGCGCAAATGCCTTTCTTGAAAGTAATAAAGTCAGTTCACTGTTACGTACGCTTGGTATTATGGCTACCATGGACATAACACAGTGCAAATAGGGTTATTAGTTCCTAACAAATTCAACCTCCCCACCTTTCAGCATTATATCCCTCTCTTTTAACTTACTTCCGTTAATATTTTTAATTTCTATCAATAAATTGGAGAGGTGCGCATTGAAAAAAAGGAAGTGAATTTATTTATTTAAATATTTGTTATTTATTTCAGAGAAAAAGTGCCATTCTAGTGCCGGACATTGGGCAGGGGTGTGGCGCAGTGGACGCAACATTGTGTAGGAGGTACAGCAGTATAGATAGTGTTGAATGAAAGTGCGATGATTCAAAACGCAAAAAAAAGAAGCAACATAAAACATGGTCCACAATCCCAAGAATGGCTATATTACACTAAACAAAACAAAAACTATAAAAACAGTGTCCACTAGGTTATTTTGTTTGGGTAAAAAGTAAAAAGAACTCAAATATTAACTGTATCAAAAATAAAGTCGGCAATGTTAAGAAGCGAGACATTGCAGAATCGAAGAATTTAGGAATCGTGCAGAAGCGAGGCATTGAACCTCAAGCAATCAGTCTGATCAAGATGGGTATTAGAATAAAGTGCACTGTAATATATATGAAGGTGTAGTTATAAGCCATGTGAACAGCTAACGCACGAAGAAACTAGTTGAGATCGACACTTACAAGAATCTCTGGCGGCGTATTGTTCCGCTCTCTGCTTGTTTGAAAAAAAAAGGTACCTGTATATAGGGGCTCAGTCACTCTTTCGAGATTGGAGGCACGCGTTTCGTGGCGCAAAATTGGTTCGATATAATTAGACTTTTTTTGTACTACCAGCTTATTATTATATATGCGATAGAACAGCTTCGTTATTTCGCGATAACGTCTCCATTCCAAGGTTTCTAGTTTAGCGCCTTCCAGAAGAACTGACGGAGATGTGTTACATTTACGTATTGAATATGAATTTTCGCGTATCTGTGTTATCTGTGTTAGCTTGCGTGTGCGGGTCCCAGACAGCCGATGAATAATCTAATATTGGTATTATGTTCGTTTCACATTTCGGTTTGCCTTGTATATTCAAAGCCATTTTCTCAGTTTAACAAACATGTTGGTTTCATCTTAATGTAGATGTGATAACAAGACTAAGGTGGATATACTGTGAGACAAAGGACAAGAATTGATTGCCTAGGTTGTATTGGAATGTTAGTAGATCTTTTTTGCAGGTCATGGTTATCGCCAGAGTTTTTCTCGCGTTAAAGGTCATCTGTCATTTTGTGCACAAATCTTGAATCTTAAAAGAGTTATTTAAAAGAACCTGGTCACTGGATGCGTTAACTACTTTAAAGCGCGCAGGCATTCGCAAAAAGCTTTAGATTTGCTGGAATATCACGGGTGGCATTATTGATATAAACCGAAAAGAGGTCCGAGGACGGATCCCAGAGGCCTGCCAGATTTAAGCGGCGCAGACGGCGAGTTGATACCACCATCCGTAATACCGCGCCCGGTGAATATTACTCACGCTTTTAAAGCCTAACCTAAGATGCATTCGTTAATTAACACTAATTAACTAATTAGTAGATACCTAAAACTACTATGGAACCTGTAAAACTCGAGAATGTGCTGTAAATTGAGGGGTCTATGTGGTACATACACTGACTGTTCGGAAACGCGCACTTCGTCTTTTTTTTTTTGTAAGTACCCTATTGATGTTCTATACTAGTGATCTTTACCTCAACGAACACTAAATATTGTTTCACGAGGTCATGAATGTGCCTTCCATAAGAATCCTCTCTTTTTACGCGTACCCTATTTTAATATTTGCGTGGCACCGTAGAGTACACCATCTCAACGCTAGATGAAGCTACGAGGGCTTGACGGCTCTCGCACCCTCAACAAAACTGGCCAGGGAACTTTTTTTTACCACGCGATTCAAACACGCTCTACACCATCATGAACTAGACATATGCCAGTACCTAAATCCCAGGAAGCAATTGGATATCTTCAAGCACAGCTCTACGGTAGCGATTCAAATGCGGTAAAACAGCCGATATTTCTGAGAGCGCCCATAGGCGCTGTGCATTATTTTTTAATAAGCTAGGGAACTCGCACTATTTCAACTACAATACTGTAACTGCGGCAGAAGAAAGGTTCATGCAGTTGCTACTTGAAACCGTGAAAGCAATGAGAAAATCAGAAAGGGAGAGGAGTTATTATTTTTTTTCTCTCCCGTCCCATAGAGTGACGCGGGGCCCCGCCCCCACCGTGGGGAAAGCGCGCCTCCTGCGCGTGGGCCGGAATCCTGGGGACGAACCTCCACAACTAGAGACTCCACAACTAGAAACTCCACAACTTGAGACTCCATAACTAGAAATTCCACAACTATGAACCTCACAACTTGAAACTCCACAACTAGAAACTCCACAGCTAAAGACTCCACAACTACAAAATTCACAACTAGAAACTCCACAACCAGAAACTCCGCAACTAGAAACTCCACAACTAGAAACTCCACAACTTGAAACACCACAACTAGATACTCCACAACTAAAAATTCCACAACTGGAAACTCTACAACTAGAAACTCCATAACTAGAAACTCCGCAACTAGAAACTCCACAATTAGAGACTCCATAACTAGGAACTCCACAACTAGAAACTCCACAACTACAGACTCCACAACTACAGAATCCACAACTAGAAACTCCACAGCTAGAGACTCCACAACTAGAAACTCCACAACTACAAACCCCACAACTACGAACCCCACAACTAGAAACTCTACAACTTGAAACAAAATAACTAGATACTCCGCAAATACATATTCCACAACTAGAAACTCCACAACTAGGAACTCCACAACTAGAAACTCCGCAACTAGAAACTCCACAACCAGAGACTCAATAACTAGGAACTCCCCACCTATTAATTCCACAACATGAAACTCCACAACTAGAAACTCAACAACTAGAAACTCCACACATAGAAACTCCGCAACTAGAAACTCCACAACTAGAAACTCTACAACTAGAAACTATGCAACTAGAAACTCCGCAACTAGAAACTCCACAGCTGGAAACTCCACAACTAGAAACTCCACAACTAGAAACTCCACAACTAGAGACTCCACAACTAGCGACTGCACAACTAGAGACTCCGCAACTAGAAACTCCACAGCTAGAAACTCCGCAACTAGAAACTCCACAACTAGAGACTCCGCAACTCTAAACTCCACAATTTGAACTCTGCAACTCGAAAATCCCCAACTAGAAACTACACAACCTGAATCTCCGCAACTCGAAACTCCGCAACTACAAAATCCACAACTAGAAACTCCACAACTGGGAACTCCGCAACTAGAAAACCTACAACTAGAAACTCAAAAACTAAAAACTACAACTAGAATCTCCACAACTAGAAACTTCGAAACTAGAAACTCCACAACTAGACATTTCGCAACTAGAAACTTCACAACTAGACACTCCACAACTAGAAAACTCCGCAACTAGAAACTCCACGACTGGACACTCCATAACTTGAGACTCCGCAACGACAGACTCCGCAACTAGAAACTCTGCACCTAGAAACTGCACAGCTAGAAACTTGCAACTCGAAACTCTGCAACTAGAAACTCCGCAACTAGAAACTCCACAGCTAGAAACTCCACAACTAGAAACTCCACAACTAGAAACTCCACAACTAGAAACTCCACAACTTGAAACACCACAACTAGATACTCCACAACTACAAATTCCACAACTAGAAACTCCAAATTTAGAAACTCAGCAACTAGAAACTCCGCAACTTAAAACTCCACAACTAGAGACTCCATAACAAGAAACTCCACAACCAGAAACTCCGCAACTAAAAAATCTACAACTAGAAACTCGAAAACTTAAAACTGCAACTAGAAACTCCACAACTAGAAACTCCACAACTAGAAACTCCACAACTAGACACTTCGCAACTAGAAGCTCCACAACTAGACACTCCACAACTAGAAAACTCCGCAACTAGAAACTCCACGACTAGACACTCTACAACTAGAAACTTCACCACTAGAAATTTCACAACTTGAAACAACACAACTATATACTCCGCAACTACAAATTCCACAACTAGAAACTCCACAACTAGAGACTCCATAACTAGGAACTCCACAACTAGAAACTCCACAACTACAGACTCCACAACTACAGACTCCACAACTAGAAACTCCAAAGCTAGAAACTCCACAACTAGAAACTGTCCACTACTACGAACTCCACAACTACGAACCCCACAACTAGAAACTCCACAACTAAAAACTCCGCAACTAGAAACTCCACAACTGGAAACACCACAACTAGAATCTCCACAACTAGAAACTCCACAACTACGAACCTCACAACTAGAAACTCCACAACTACAAACTCCACAACTTGAGACACCGCAACTAGAAATCTACAACTAGAAACTCGGAAACCAGAAAGTCCAACTAGAAACTGCACAACTAGAAACTCCACACCTATAATTTCCACAACTTAAAACTCCACAACTAGAAACTCCACAACTAGGAACTCCGCAACTAGAAAATCTACAACTAGAAACTTGAAAACTAAAAAATCCAACTAGAAACACCACAACTAGAAACTCCACAACTAGAAACTCTACAACTAGACACTTCGCAACTAGAAACTCCACAACTTGAGACTTCACAACTAGAAAACTCCGCAACTAGAAACTCCACGGCTAGACACTCCCCAACTTGAGACTCCGCAACGACAGACTCCGCAACTAGAAACTCTGCAACTAGAAACTCCGAAAGTAGAAACTCCACAGCTAGAAACTTGCAACTAGAAACTCTGTAACTAGAAACTCCACAGCTAGAAACTCCACAACTAGAAACTCCACAACTAGAGACTCCACAACTAGAAACTCCATGACTAGAACCTCCACAACTAGAGACTCCACAGCTAGAAACTCCACAACTTGAGACTCCATAACTAGAAATTCCACAACTATGAACCTCACAACTTGAAACTCCACAACTAGAATTTCCACAGCTACAGACTCCACAACTACAAAATTCACAACTAGAAACTCCACAACCAGAAACTCCGCAACTAGAAACTCCACAACTAGAAATTCCACAACCAGAGACTCAACAACTAGAGACTCCACAACTAAAAACTCCACAGCCAGAAACTCCACAACTAGAAACTCCACAACTAGAAATTCCGCAAATAGAAACCCAGCAACAAGAAACTCCACAACTAGAATCTCCACACCTATTAATTCCACAACTTGAAACTCCACAACTAGAAACTCCACAACTAGAAACTCCACACCTAGAAACTGCGCAACTAGAAACTCAACAACTAGAAACTCTACAACTAGAAACTATGCAACTAGAAACTCCGCAACTAGAAACTCCACAGCTAGAACGTCCGCAACTAGAAACTCTGCAACTAGAAACTCCGCAATTAGAAACTCCACAACTAGAGACTCCACAACTAGAAACTCTACAACTAGAGACTCCGCAATGCTAAACTCCACAACTTGAAACTCTGCAACTACAAAATCCACAACTAGAAACTCCACAACTGGGAACTCCGCAACTAGAAAATCTACAACGAGATCTCGAAAACTAAAACTCCAACTAGAAACTCCACAACTAGAAACTCCACAACTAAAAACTCCACAACTAGACACTTCGCAACTAGAAAACTCCGCAATTAGAAACTCCACGACTAGACACTCCACAACTTGAGACTCCGCAACGACAGACTCCGCAACTAAAAACTTAGCAACTAGAACCTGCACAGCTAGAAACTTGCAACTCGAAACTCTGCAACTAGAAACTCCGCAACTAGAAACTCCACAGCTAGAAACTCCACAACTAGAAACTCATCAACCAGAAACTCCGCAACTAGAAACTCCGCAACTAGAAACTCCACAACTAGAGACTCCGCAACTATAAACTCCACAACTTGAAACTCTGCAACTCGAAACTCTGCAACTAGAAAATTCCCTACTAGAAACTACAAAACTACAATCTCCGCAACTCGAAAATCCGCAACTACAAAATCCACAACTAGAAACTCTACAACTGGGAACTCCGCAACTAGAAAATCTACAACTAGAAACTCGAAAACTAAAAACTCCAACTAGAAACTCCAAAACTAGAAACTCCACAACTAGAAACTCCACAACTAGACACTTCGCAACTCGAAACTCTGCAACTAAAACTCCGCAACTAGAAACTCCACAGCTAGAAACTCCACAACTAGAAACTCCACAACTAGAGACTCCACAACTAGAAACTCCATGACTAGAAACTTCACAATTAGAAACTCCACAACTAGAAACTCCACAACTTGAGACTTTGCAGCTAGAAACTCGGCAACTAGAAACTTAACAACTAGAAAATCCACAACTAGGAACTTCACTACTAGAAATTCCACAGCTTGAAACATCACAACTAGATACTCCACAACTACAAATTCCACAACTAGAAACTCCAAATTTAGAAACTCAGCAACTAGAAATTCCGCAACTTAAAACTCCACAACTAGAGACCCCATAACTAGGAACTCCACAACTAGAAACTCCACAACTACAGACTCCACAACTACAAACTTCGCAACAAGAAACTCCACAACCAGAAACTCCGCAACTAAAAAATCTACAACTAGAAACTCGAAAACTAAAAACTGCAACTAGAAACTCCACAACTAGAAACTCCACAACTAGAAACTCCACAACTAGACACTTCGCAACTAGAAGCTCCACAACTAGACACTCCACAACTAGAAAACTCCGCAACTAGAAACTCCACGACTAGACACTCCAGAACTAGAAACTTCACAACTAGAAACTTCGCAACTTGAAACACCACAACTAGATACTCCAAAACTACAAATTCCACAACTAGAAACTCCACAACTAGAGACTCCATAACTAGGAACTCCACAACTAGAAACTCCACAACTACAGACTCCACAACCACAGACTCCACAACTAGAAACTCCACAGCTAGAGACTCCACAACTAGAAACTCTCCACAACTACGAACTCCACAACTACGAACCCCACAACTAGAAACTCCACAACTAAAAACTCCGCAACTAGAAACTCCACAACTGGAAACACCACAACTAGAATCTCCACAACTAGAAACTCCACAACTACGAACCTCACAACTAGAAACTCCACAACTACAAACTCCACAACTTGAGACACGCAACTAGAAATCTACAACTAGAAACTCGGAAACCAGAAAGTCCAACTAGAAACTGCACAACTAGAAACTCCACACCTATAATTTCCACAACTTAAAACTCCACAACTAGAAACTCCACAACTAGGAACTCCGCAACTAGAAAATCTACAACTAGAAACTTGAAAACTAAAAAATCCAACTAGAAACACCACAACTAGAAACTCCACAACTAGAAACTCTACAACTAGACACTTCGCAACTAGAAACTCCACAACTGGAGACTTCACAACTAGAAAACTGCGCAACTAGAAACTCCACGGCTAGACACTCCCCAACTTGAGACTCCGCAACGACAGACTCCGCAACTAGAAACTCTACAACTAGAAACTCCGAAAGTAGAAACTCCACAGCTAGACACTTGCAACTAGAAACTCTGCAACTAGAAACTCCACAGCTAGAAACTCCACAACTAGAAACTCCACAACTAGAGACTCCACAACTAGAAACTCCATGACTAGAACCTCCACAACTAGAGACTCCACAACTAGAAACTCCACAACTTGAGACTCCATAACTAGAAATTCCACAACTATGAACCCCACAACTTGAAACTCCACAACTAGAATTTCCACAGCTACAGACTCCACAACTACAAAATTCACAACTAGAAACTCCACAACCAGAAACTCCGCAACTAGAAACTCCACAACTAAAATTCCACAACCCGAGACTCAACAACTAGAGACTCCACAACTAAAAACTCCACAGCCAGAAACTCCACAACTAGAAACTCCACAACTAGAAATTCCGCAAATAGAAACCCAGCAACTAGAAACTCCACAACTAGAATCTCCACACCTATTAATTCCACAACTTGAAACTCCACAACTAGAAACTCCACAACTAGAAACTCCACACCTAGAAACTGCGCAACTAGAAACTCCACAACTAGAAACTCTACAACTATAAACTATGCAACTAGAAACTCCGCAACTAGAAACTCCACAGCTAGAACGTCCGCAACTAGAAACTCTGCAACTAGAAACTCCGCAATTAGAAACTCCACAACTAGAGACTCCACAACTAGACACTGCACAACTAGAGACTCCGCAACTAGAAACTCTACAACTAGAGACTCCGCAATGCTAAACTCCAACACTTGAAACTCTGCAACTACAAAATCCACAACTAGAAACTCCACAACTGGGAACTCCGCAACTAGAAAATCTACAACGAGAAACTCGAAAACTAAACTCCAACTAGAAACTCCACAACTAGACACTCCACAACTAAAAACTCCACAACTAGACACTTCGCAACTAGAAAACTCCGCAATTAGAAACTCCACGGCTAGACACTCCCCAACTTGAGACTCCGCAACGACAGACTCCGCAACTAGAAACTCTGCAACTAGAAACTCCGAAAGTAGAAACTCCACAGCTAGAAACTTGCAACTAGAAACTCTGTAACTAGAAACTCCACAGCTAGAAACTCCACAACTAGAAACTCCACAACTAGAGACTCCACAACTAGAAACTCCATGACTAGAACCTCCACAACTAGAGACTCCACAGCTAGAAACTCCACAACTTGAGACTCCATAACTAGAAATTCCACAACTATGAACCTCACAACTTGAAACTCCACAACTAGAATTTCCACAGCTACAGACTCCACAACTACAAAATTCACAACTAGAAACTCCACAACCAGAAACTCCGCAACTAGAAACTCCACAACTAGAAATTCCACAACCAGAGACTCAACAACTAGAGACTCCACAACTAAAAACTCCACAGCCAGAAACTCCACAACTAGAAACTCCACAACTAGAAATTCCGCAAATAGAAACCCAGCAACAAGAAACTCCACAACTACAATCTCCACACCTATTAATTCCACAACTTGAAACTCCACAACTAGAAACTCCACAACTAGAAACTCCACACCTAGAAACTGCGCAACTAGAAACTCAACAACTAGAAACTCTACAACTAGAAACTATGCAACTAGAAACTCCGCAACTAGAAACTCCACAGCTAGAACGTCCGCAACTAGAAACTCTGCAACTAGAAACTCCGCAATTAGAAACTCCACAACTAGAGACTCCACAACTAGAAACTCTACAACTAGAGACTCCGCAATGCTAAACTCCACAACTTGAAACTCTGCAACTACAAAATCCACAACTAGAAACTCCACAACTGGGAACTCCGCAACTAGAAAATCTACAACGAGATCTCGAAAACTAAAACTCCAACTAGAAACTCCACAACTAGAAACTCCACAACTAAAAACTCCACAACTAGACACTTCGCAACTAGAAAACTCCGCAATTAGAAACTCCACGACTAGACACTCCACAACTTGAGACTCCGCAACGACAGACTCCGCAACTAAAAACTTAGCAACTAGAACCTGCACAGCTAGAAACTTGCAACTCGAAACTCTGCAACTAGAAACTCCGCAACTAGAAACTCCACAGCTAGAAACTCCACAACTAGAAACTCAACAACCAGAAACTCCGCAACTAGAAACTCCGCAACTAGAAACTCCACAACTAGAGACTCCGCAACTATAAACTCCACAACTTGAAACTCTGCAACTCGAAACTCTGCAACTAGAAAATTCTCTACTAGAAACTACAAAACTACAATCTCCGCAACTCGAAAATCCGCAACTACAAAATCCACAACTAGAAACTCTACAACTGGGAACTCCGCAACTAGAAAATCTACAACTAGAAACTCGAAAACTAAAAACTCCAACTAGAAACTCCAAAACTAGAAACTCCACAACTAGAAACTCCACAACTAGACACTTCGCAACTCGAAACTCTGCAACTAAAACTCCGCAACTAGAAACTCCACAGCTAGAAACTCCACAACTAGAAACTCCACAACTAGAGACTCCACAACTAGAAACTCCATGACTAGAAACTTCACAATTAGAAACTCCACAACTAGAAACTCCACAACTTGAGACTTTGCAACTAGAAACTCGGCAACTAGAAACTTAACAACTAGAAAATCCACAACTAGGAACTTCACTACTAGAAATTCCACAACTTGAAACATCACAACTAGATACTCCACAACTACAAATTCCACAACTAGAAACTCCAAATTTAGAAACTCAGCAACTAGAAATTCCGCAACTTAAAACTCCACAACTAGAGACCCCATAACTAGGAACTCCACAACTAGAAACTCCACAACTACAGACTCCACAACTACAAACTTCGCAACAAGAAACTCCACAACCAGAAACTCCGCAACTAAAAAATCTACAACTAGAAACTCGAAAACTAAAAACTGCAACTAGAGACTCCATAACTAGGAACTCCACAACTAGAAACTCCACAACTACAGACTCCACAACCACAGACTCCACAACTAGAAACTCCACAGCTAGAGACTCCACAACTAGAAACTCTCCACAACTACGAACTCCACAACTACGAACCCCACAACTAGAAACTCCACAACTAAAAACTCCGCAACTAGAAACTCCACAACTGGAAACACCACAACTAGAATCTCCACAACTAGAAACTCCACAACTACGAACCTCACAACTAGAAACTCCACAACTACAAACTCCACAACTTGAGACACGCAACTAGAAATCTACAACTAGAAACTCGGAAACCAGAAAGTCCAACTAGAAACTGCACAACTAGAAACTCCACACCTATAATTTCCACAACTTAAAACTCCACAACTAGAAACTCCACAACTAGGAACTCCGCAACTAGAAAATCTACAACTAGAAACTTGAAAACTAAAAAATCCAACTAGAAACACCACAACTAGAAACTCCACAACTAGAAACTCTACAACTAGACACTTCGCAACTAGAAACTCCACAACTGGAGACTTCACAACTAGAAAACTGCGCAACTAGAAACTCCACGGCTAGACACTCCCCAACTTGAGACTCCGCAACGACAGACTCCGCAACTAGAAACTCTACAACTAGAAACTCCGAAAGTAGAAACTCCACAGCTAGACACTTGCAACTAGAAACTCTGCAACTAGAAACTCCACAGCTAGAAACTCCACAACTAGAAACTCCACAACTAGAGACTCCACAACTAGAAACTCCATGACTAGAACCTCCACAACTAGAGACTCCACAACTAGAAACTCCACAACTTGAGACTCCATAACTAGAAATTCCACAACTATGAACCTCACAACTTGAAACTCCACAACTAGAATTTCCACAGCTACAGACTCCACAACTACAAAATTCACAACTAGAAACTCCACAACCAGAAACTCCGCAACTAGAAACTCCACAACTAAAATTCCACAACCCGAGACTCAACAACTAGAGACTCCACAACTAAAAACTCCACAGCCAGAAACTCCACAACTAGAAACTCCACAACTAGAAATTCCGCAAATAGAAACCCAGCAACTAGAAACTCCACAACTAGAATCTCCACACCTATTAATTCCACAACTTGAAACTCCACAACTAGAAACTCCACAACTAGAAACTCCACACCTAGAAACTGCGCAACTAGAAACTCCACAACTAGAAACTCTACAACTATAAACTATGCAACTAGAAACTCCGCAACTAGAAACTCCACAGCTAGAACGTCCGCAACTAGAAACTCTGCAACTAGAAACTCCGCAATTAGAAACTCCACAACTAGAGACTCCACAACTAGACACTGCACAACTAGAGACTCCGCAACTAGAAACTCCATAGCTAGAAACTCCGCAACTAGAAACTCTACAACTAGAGACTCCGCAATGCTAAACTCCAACACTTGAAACTCTGCAACTACAAAATCCACAACTAGAAACTCCACAACTGGGAACTCCGCAACTAGAAAATCTACAACGAGAAACTCGAAAACTAAACTCCAACTAGAAACTCCAGAACTAGAAACTCCACAACTAAAAACTCCACAACTAGACACTTCGCAACTAGAAAACTCCGCAATTAGAAACTCCACGACTAGACACTCCACAGCTTGAGACTCCGCAACGACAGACTCCGCAACTAGAAACTTTGCAACTAGAACCTGCACAGCTAGAAACTTGCAACTCGAAACTCTGCAACTAGAAACTCCGCAACTAGAAACTCCACAGCTAGAAACTCCACAACTAGAAACTCTACAACCAGAAACTCCGCAACTAGAAACTCCGCAACTAGAAACTCCACAACTAGAGACTCCGCAACTATAAACTCCACAACTTGAAACTCTGCAACTCGAAACTCTGCAACTAGAAAATTCCTTACTAGAAACTACAAAACTACAATCTCCGCAACTCGAAAATCCGCAACTACAAAATCCACAACTAGAAACTCTACAACTGGGAACTCCGCAACTAGAAAATCTACAACTAGAAACTCGATAACTAAAAACTCCAACTAGAAACTCCAAAACTAGAAACTCCACAACTAGAAACTCCACAACTAGACACTTCGCAACTCGAAACTCTGCAACTAAAACTCCGCAACTAGAAACTCCACAACTTGAAACTCCATAACTAGAAACTCCACAACTAGAAAATCTACAACTAGAAACTCGAAAACTAAAAACTCTAACTAGAAACTCCACAATTAGAAACTCCACAACTAGAAACTCCACAACTAGACACTTCGCAACTCGAAACTCTGCAACTAAAACTCCGCAACTAGAAACTCTACAGCTAGAAACTCCACAACTAGAAACTCCACAACTAGAGACTCCACAACTAGAAACTCCATGACTAGAAACTTCACAATTAGAAACTCCACAACTAGAAACTCCACAACTTGAGACTTTGCAACTAGAAACTCGGCAACTAGAAACTCAACAACTAGAAACTCCACAACTAGGAACTTCACAACTAGAAACTCCACAACTTGAAACATCACAACTAGATACTCCGCAACTACAAATTCCAACACTAGAAACTCCACAACTAGAAACTCCATAACTAGAAACTCCGCAACTAGAAACTCCACAACTAGACTCCATAACTAGGAACTCCACAACTAGAAACTCCACAACTACAGACTCCACAACTACAGACTCCACAACTAGAAACTCCACAGCTAGAGACTCCACAACTAGAAATTCTACAACTAGAAACTCCACAACTACGAACCTCACAACTAGAAACTCCACAAGTAGAAACTCGACAACTTCGGACTTCGCAACTTTAAACTCCACAACTAGAAACTCCACAACTAGAAACTCCACAACTACGAACCTCACAACTAGAAACTCCACAACTAGAAACTCCGCAACTAGAAAATCCACAGCTAGAAACTCTACAACTTGAGACTTCGCAACTAAACACTCGGCAACTAGAAACTCTACAACTAGAAACTCCACAAAAAGAAACTCCACAACTAGAAACTCCACAAATTGAAACACCACAACTAGATACTCCACAATTACAAATTCCACAACTTGACACAACTAGAAACTCCGCAACTTGAAACTCCGCAACTAGAAACTCCACAACTAGAGACTCTATAACTTGAAACACCACAACTAGATACTCCACAGCTACAAATTCCACATCTAGAAACTCCAAATTTAGAAACTCCGCAACTAGAAACTCCGCAACTTTAAACTCCACAACTAGACACTCCATAACTAGGAACTCCACAACTAGAAACTCCACAACTACAGACTCCACAACTACAAACTTCGCAACAAATAACTCCTCAACCAGAAACTCCGCAACTAAAAAATCTACAACTAGAAACTCGAAAACTAAAAACTGCAACTAGAAACTCCACAACTAGAAACTCCACAACTAGAAACTCCACAACTAGACACTTCGCAACTAGAAACTCCACGACTAGACACTCCAAAACTTGAGACTCCTCAACGACAGACTTCGCAACTAGAAAGTCTGCAACTAAAACTCCGCAACTAGAAACTCCACAGCTAGAAACTCCACAATTAGAAACTCCACAACTTGAGACTTTGCAACTTGAAACTCGGCAACTAGAAACTCAACAACTCGAAACTCCACAACTAGAAACTTCACAACTAGAAACTTCACAACTTGAAACACCACAACTAGATACTCCGCAACTACAAATTCCGCAACAAGAAACTCCACAACTAGAGACTCCATAACTAGGAACTCCACAACTAGAAACTCCACAACTACAGACTCCACAACTACAGACTACACAACTAGAAACTCCACAGCTAGAGACTCCACAACTAGAAACTCTCCACAACTACGAACTCCACAACTACGAACCCCACAACTAGAAACTCCACAACTAAAAACTCCGCAACTAGAAACTCCACAACTGGAAACACCACAACTAGAATCTCCACAACTAGAAACTCCACAACTACGAACCTCAAAACTAGAAACTCCACAACTACAAACTCCACAACTTGAGACACCGCAACTAGAAATCTACAACTAGAAACTCGGAAACCAGAAAGTCCAACTACAAACTCCACAACTAGAAACTCTACAACTAGACACTTTGCAACTAGAAACTCCACAACTACGAACCTCACAACTAGAAACTCCACAAGTAGAAACTCGACAACTTCGGACTTCGCAACTTTAAACTCCACAACTAGAAACTCCACAACTAGAAACTCCACAACTACGAACCTCACAACTAGAAACTCCACAACTAGAAACTCCGCAACTAGAAAATCCACAGCTAGAAACTCCACAACTTGAGACTTCGCAACTAGACACTCGGCAACTAGAAACACCACAACTAGAAACTCCACAACTAGAAACTCCACAAATTGAAACACCACAACTAGATACTCCACAATTACAAGTTCCACATCTTGACACAACTAGAAACTCCGCAACTAGAAACTCCGCAACTAGAAACTCCGCAACTAGAAACTCCACAACTAGAGACTCCATAACTTGAAACACCACAACTAGATACTCCACAGCTACAAATTCCACATCTAGAAACTCCAAATTTAGAAACTCCGCAACTAGAAACTCCGCAACTTTAAACTCCACAACTAGACACTCCATAACTAGGAACTCCACAACTAGAAACTCCACAACTACAGACTCCACAACTACAAACTTCGCAACAAATAACTCCTCAACCAGAAACTCCGCAACTAAAAAATCTACAACTAGAAACTCGAAAACTAAAAACTGCAACTAGAAACTCCACAACTAGAAACTCCACAACTAGACACTTCGCAACTAGAAACTCCACGACTAGACACTCCAAAATTTGAGACTCCTCAACGACAGACTTCGCAACTAGAAACTCTGCAACTAAAACTCCGCAACTAGAAACTCCACAGCTAGAAACTCCACAACTAGAAACTCCATAACTAGAGACTCCACAACTAGAAACTCCATGACTAGAAACTCCACAATTAGAAACTCCACAACTTGAGACTTTGCAACTTGAATCTCGGCAACTAGAAACTCAACAACTCGAAACTCCACAACTAGAAACTTTACAACTAGAAACTTCACAACTTGAAACACCAAAACTAGATACTCCGCAACTACAAATTCCGCAACTAGAAACTCCACAACTAGAGACTCCATAACTAGGAACTCCACAACTAGAAACTCCACAACTACAGACTCCACAACTACAGACTACACAACTAGAAACTCCACAGCTAGAGACTCCACAACTAGAAACTCTCCACAACTACGAACTCCACAACTACGAACCCCACAACTAGAAACTCCACAACTAAAAACTCCGCAACTAGAAACTCCACAACTGGAAACACCACAACTAGAATCTCCACAACTAGAAACTCCACAACTACGAACCTCACTACTAGAAACTCCACAACTACAAACTCCACAACTTGAGACACCGCAACTAGAAATCTACAACTAGAAACTCGGAAACCAGAAAGTCCAACTACAAACTCCACAACTAGAAACTCTACAACTAGACACTTTGCAACTAGAAACTCCACAACTAGAGACTTCACAACTAGAAAACTCCGCAACTAGAAACTCCATGGCTAGACACTCCCCAGCTTGAGACTCCGCAACGACAGACACCGCAACTAGAAACTCTGCAACTAGAAACTCCGAAAGTAGAAACTCCACAGCTAGAAACTTGCAACTAGAAACTCTGCAACTAGAAACTCCACAGCTAGAAACTCCACAACTAGAAACTCCACAACTAGAGACTCCACAACTAGAAACTCCATGACTAGAACCTCCATAACTAGAGACTCCACAACTAGGAACTCCACAACTTGAGACTCCATAACTAGAAATTCCACAACTATGAACCTCACAACTTGAAACTCCACAACTAGAAACTCCACAGCTACAGACTCCACAACTACAAAATTTACAACTAGAAACTCCACAACCAGAAACTCCGCAACTAGAAACTCCACAACTAGAAATTCCACAACCAGAGACTCAACAACTAGAGACTCCACAACTAAAAACTCCACAGCCAGAAACTCCACAACTAGAAATTCCGCAAATAGAAACCCAGCAACTAGAAACTCCACAACTAGAATCTCCACACCTATTAATTCCACAACTTGAAACTCCACAACTAGAAACTCCACAACTAGAAACTTCACAACTTGAAACACCACAACTAGATACTCCGCAACTACAAATTCCGCAACAAGAAACTCCACAACTAGAGACTCCATAACTAGGAACTCCACAACTAGAAACTCCACAACTACAGACTCCACAACTACAGACTACACAACTAGAAACTCCACAGCTAGAGACTCCACAACTAGAAACTCTCCACAACTACGAACTCCACAACTACGAACCCCACAACTAGAAACTCCACAACTAAAAACTCCGCAACTAGAAACTCCACAACTGGAAACACCACAACTAGAATCTCCACAACTAGAAACTCCACAACTACGAACCTCAAAACTAGAAACTCCACAACTACAAACTCCACAACTTGAGACACCGCAACTAGAAATCTACAACTAGAAACTCGGAAACCAGAAAGTCCAACTACAAACTCCACAACTAGAAACTCTACAACTAGACACTTTGCAACTAGAAACTCCACAACTACGAACCTCACAACTAGAAACTCCACAAGTAGAAACTCGACAACTTCGGACTTCGCAACTTTAAACTCCACAACTAGAAACTCCACAACTAGAAACTCCACAACTACGAACCTCACAACTAGAAACTCCACAACTAGAAACTCCGCAACTAGAAAATCCACAGCTAGAAACTCCACAACTTGAGACTTCGCAACTAGACACTCGGCAACTAGAAACACCACAACTAGAAACTCCACAATTGAAACTCCACAAATTGAAACACCACAACTAGATACTCCACAATTACAAGTTCCACAACTTGACACAACTAGAAACTCCGCAACTAGAAACTCCGCAACCAGAAACTCCACAACTAGAGACTCCATAACTTGAAACACCACAACTAGATACTACACAGCTACAAATTCCACATCTAGAAACTCCAAATTTAGAAACTCCGCAACTAGAAACTCCGCAACTTTAAACTCCACAACTAGACACTCCATAACTAGGAACTCCACAACTAGAAACTCCACAACTACAGACTCCACAACTACAAACTTCGCAACAAATAACTCCTCAACCAGAAACTCCGCAACTAAAAAATCTACAACTAGAAACTCGAAAACTAAAAACTGCAACTAGAAACTCCACAACTAGAAACTCCACAACTAGACACTTCGCAACTAGAAACTCCACGACTAGACACTCCAAAACTTGAGACTCCTCAACGACAGACTTCGCAACTAGAAACTCTGCAACTAAAACTCCGCAACTAGAAACTCCACAGCTAGAAACTCCACAACTAGAAACTCCATAACTAGAGACTCCACAACTAGAAACTCCATGACTAGAAACTCCACAATTAGAAACTCCACAACTTGAGACTTTGCAACTTGAATCTCGGCAACTAGAAACTCAACAACTCGAAACTCCACAACTAGAAACTTTACAACTAGAAACTTCACAACTTGAAACACCAAAACTAGATACTCCGCAACTACAAATTCCGCAACTAGAAACTCCACAACTAGAGACTCCATAACTAGGAACTCCACAACTAGAAACTCCACAACTACAGACTCCACAACTACAGACTACACAACTAGAAACTCCACAGCTAGAGACTCCACAACTAGAAACTCTCCACAACTACGAACTCCACAACTACGAACCCCACAACTAGAAACTCCACAACTAAAAACTCCGCAACTAGAAACTCCACAACTGGAAACACCACAACTAGAATCTCCACAACTAGAAACTCCACAACTACGAACCTCACTACTAGAAACTCCACAACTACAAACTCCACAACTTGAGACACCGCAACTAGAAATCTACAACTAGAAACTCGGAAACCAGAAAGTCCAACTACAAACTCCACAACTAGAAACTCTACAACTAGACACTTTGCAACTAGAAACTCCACAACTAGAGACTTCACAACTAGAAAACTCCGCAACTAGAAACTCCACGGCTAGACACTCCCCAGCTTGAGACTCCGCAACGACAGACACCGCAACTAGAAACTCTGCAACTAGAAACTCCGAAAGTAGAAACTCCACAGCTAGAAACTTGCAACTAGAAACTCTGCAACTAGAAACTCCACAGCTAGAAACTCCACAACTAGAAACTCCACAACTAGAGACTCCACAACTAGAAACTCCATGACTAGAACCTCCATAACTAGAGACTCCACAACTAGGAACTCCACAACTTGAGACTCCATAACTAGAAATTCCACAACTATGAACCTCACAACTTGAAACTCCACAACTAGAAACTCCACAGCTACAGACTCCACAACTACAAAATTTACAACTAGAAACTCCACAACCAGAAACTCCGCAACTAGAAACTCCACAACTAGAAATTCCACAACCAGAGACTCCACAACTAAAAACTCCACAGCCAGAAACTCCACAACTAGAAATTCCGCAAATAGAAACCCAGCAACTAGAAACTCCACAACTAGAATCTCCACACCTATTAATTCCACAACTTGAAACTCCACAACTAGAAACTCCACAACTAGAAACTCCACACCTAGAAACTCCGCAACTAGAAACTCCACAACTAGAAACTCTACAACTAGAAACTATGCAACTAGAAACTCCGCAACTAGAAACTCCACAGCTAGAACGTCCGCAACTAGAAACACTGCAACTAGAAGCTCCGCAATTAGAAACTCCACAACTAGAGACTCCACAACTAGAGACTGCACAACTAGAGACTCCTCAACTAGAAACTCCATAGCTAGAAACTCCGCAACTAGAAACTCTACAACTAGAGACTCCGCAATGCTAAACTCCACAACTTGAAACTCTGCAACTAGAAAACCCACAACTAGAAACTCCACAACTGGGAACTCTGCAACTAAAAAATCTACAACGAGAAACTCGAAAACTAAAACTCCAACTAGAAACTCCACAACTAGAAACTCCACAACTAAAAACTCCACAACTAGACACTTCGCAACTAGAAAACTCCGCAATTAGAAACTCCACGACTAGACACTCCACAACTTGAGACTCCGCAACGACAGACTCCACAACTAGAAACTTTGCAACTAGAACCTGCACAGCTAGAAACTTGCAACTCGAAACTCTGCAACTAGAAACTCCGCAACTAGAAACTCCCCAGCTAGAAACTCCACAACTAGAAACTCCACAACCAGAAACTCCGCAACTAGAAACTCCGCAACCTAAACTCCACAACTAGAGACTCCGCAACTATAAACTCCACAACTTGAAACTCTGCAACTCGAAACTCTGCAACTAGAAAATTCCCTACTAGAAACTACACAACTACAATCTCCGCAACTCGAAAATCCGCAACTACAAAATCCACAACTAGAAACTCCACAACTGGGAACTCCGCAACTAGAAAATCTACAACTAGAAACTTGAAAACTAAAAAATCCCACTAGAAACACCACAACTAGAAACTCCACAACTAGAAACTCTACAACTAGACACTTCGCAACTAGAAACTCCACAACTAGAGACTTCACAACTAGAAAACTCCGCAACTAGAAACTCCACGGCTAGACACTCCCCAGCTTGAGACTCCGCAACGACAGACTCCGCAACTAGAAACTCTGCAACTAGAAACTCCGAAAGTAGAAACTCCACAGCTAGAAACTTGCAACTAGAAACTCTGCAACTAGAAACTCCACAGCTAGAAACTCCACAACTAGAAACTCCACAACCCTAGACTCCACAACTAGAAACTCCATGACTAGAACCTCCACAACTAGAGACTCCACAACTAGAAACTCCACAACTTGAGACTCAATAACTAGAAATTCCACAACTATGAACCTCACAACTTGAAACTCTACAACTAGAAACTCCACAGCTACAGACTCCACAACTACAAAATTCACAACTAGAAACTCCACAACCAGAAACTCCGCAACTAGAAACTTCACAACTAGAAATTCCACAAACTGAGACTCAACAACTAGAGACTCCACAACTAAAAACTCCACAGCCAGAAACTCCACAACTAGAAATTCCGCAAATAGAAACCCAGCAACTAGAAACTACACAACTAGAACCTCCACACCTATTAATTCCACAACTTGAAACTCCACAACTAGAAACTCCACAACTAGAAACTCCACACCTAAAAACTCCGCAACTAGAAACTCCACAACTAGAAACTCTACAACTAGAAACTATGCAACTAGAAACTCCGCAACTAGAAACTCCACAGCTAGAACGTCCAAAACTAGAAACTCTGCAACTAGAAACTCCGCAATTAGAAACTCCACAACTAGAGACTCCACAACTAGAGACTGCACAACTAGAGACTCCTCAACTAGAAACTCCATAGCTAGAAACTCCGCAACTAGAAACTCTACAACTAGAGACTCCGCAATGCTAAACTTCACAACTTGAAACTCTGCAACTACAAAATCCACAACTAGAAACTTCACAACTGGGAACTCCACAACTAGAAACTCCACAACTACAGACTCCACAACTACAGAATCCACAACTAGAAACTCCACAGCTAGAGACTCCACAACTAGAAACTCCACAACTACAAACCCCACAACTACGAACCCCACAACTAGAAACTCTACAACTTGAAACAAAATAACTAGATACTCCGCAAATACATATTCCACAACTAGAAACTCCACAACTAGGAACTCCACAACTAGAAACTCCGCAACTAGAAACTCCACAACCAGAGACTCAATAACTAGGAAATCCCCACCTATTAATTCCACAACATGAAACTCCACAACTAGAAACTCAACAACTAGAAACTCCACACATAGAAACTCCGCAACTAGAAACTCCACAACCAGAAACTCTACAACTAGAAACTATGCAACTAGAAACTTCGCAACTAGAAACTCCACAGCTGGAAACTCCACAACTAGAAACTCCACAACTAGAAACTCCACAACTAGAGACTCCACAACTAGCGACTGCACAACTAGAGACTCCGACACTAGAAACTCCACAGCTAGAAACTCCGCAACTAGAAACTCCACAACTAGAGACTCCGCAACTCTAAACTCCACAATTTGAACTCTGCAACTCGAAAATTCCCAACTAGAAACTACACAACCTGAATCTCCGCAACTCGAAACTCCGCAACTACAAAATCCACAACTAGAAACTCCACAACTGGGAACTCCGCAACTAGAAAACCTACAACTAGAAACTCAAAAACTAAAAACTACAACTAGAATCTCCACAACTAGAAACTCCACAACTAGAAACTCCAAAACTAGAAACTCCACAACTAGACATTTCGCAACTAGAAACTTCACAACTAGACACTCCACAACTAGAAAACTCCGCAACTAGAAAATCCACGACTGGACACTCCATAACTTGAGACTCCGCAACGACAGACTCCGCAACTAGAAACTCTGCACCTAGAAACTGCACAGCTAGAAACTTGCAACTCGAAACTCTGCAACTAGAAACTCCGCAACTAGAAACTCCACAGCTAGAAACTCCACAACTAGAAACTCCACAACTAGAAACTCCACAACTGGAAACTCCGCAACTAGAAACTCCGCAACTAGAAACTCCACAACAAGAAATTCCACAACTGGAGACTCAACAACTTGAGACTCCACAACTAAAAACTCCACAACTTGAGACTTCGCAACTAGAAACTCGGCAACTAGAAACTCAACAACTACAAACTCCACAACTAGAAACTTCACAACTAGAAACTCCACAACTTGAAACACCACAACTAGATACTCCACAACTACAAATTCCACAACTAGAAACTCCAAATTTAGAAACTCAGCAACTAGGAACTCCACAACTAGAAACTCCACAACTACAGACTCCACAACTACAAACTTCGCAACAACAAACTCCACAACCAGAAACTCCGCAACTAAAAAATCTACAACTAGAAACTCGAAAACTTAAAACTGCAACTAGAAACTCCACAACTAGAAACTCCACAACTAGAAACTCCACAACTAGACACTTCGCAACTAGAAGCTCCACAACTAGACACTCCACAACTAGAAAACTCCGCAACTAGAAACTCCACGACTAGACACTCTACAACTAGAAACTTCACCACTAGAAATTTCACAACTTGAAACAACACAACTATATACTCCGCAACTACAAATTCCACAACTAGAAACTCCACAACTAGAGACTCCATAACTAGGAACTCCACAACTAGAAACTCCACAACTACAGACTCCACAACTACAGACTCCACAACTAGAAACTCCAAAGCTAGAAACTCCACAACTAGAAACTCTCCACTACTACGAACTCCACAACTACGAACCCCACAACTAGAAACTCCACAACTAAAAACTCCGCAACTAGAAACTCCACAACTGGAAACACCACAACTAGAATCTCCACAACTAGAAACTCCACAACTACGAACCTCACAACTAGAAACTCCACAACTACAAACTCCACAACTTGAGACACCGCAACTAGAAATCTACAACTAGAAACTCGGAAACCAGAAAGTCCAACTAGAAACTGCACAACTAGAAACTCCACACCTATAATTTCCACAACTTAAAACTCCACAACTAGAAACTCCACAACTAGGAACTCCGCAACTAGAAAATCTACAACTAGAAACTTGAAAACTAAAAAATCCAACTAGAAACACCACAACTAGAAACTCCACAACTAGAAACTCTACAACTAGACACTTCGCAACTAGAAACTCCACAACTAGAGACTTCACAACTAGAAAACTCCGCAACTAGAAACTCCACGGCTAGACACTCCCCAACTTGAGACTCCGCAACGACAGACTCCGCAACTAGAAACTCTGCAACTAAAAATTCCGAAAGTAGAAACTCCACAGCTAGAAACTTGCAACTAGAAACTCTGTAACTAGAAACTCCACAGCTAGAAACTCCACAACTAGAAACTCCACAACTAGAGACTCCACAACTAGAAACTCCATGACTAGAACCTCCACAACTAGAGACTCCACAGCTAGAAACTCCACAACTTGAGACTCCATAACTAGAAATTCCACAACTATGAACCTCACAACTTGAAACTCCACAACTAGAATTCCCACAGCTACAGACTCCACAACTACAAAATTCACAACTAGAAACTCCACAACCAGAAACTTCGCAACTAGAAACTCCACAACTAGAAATTCCACAACCAGAGACTCAACATTTAGAGACTCCACAACTAAAAACTCCACAGCCAGAAACTCCACAACCAGAAACTCCACAACTAGAAATTCCGCAAATAGAAACCCAGCAACAAGAAACTCCACAACTAGAATCTCCACACCTATTAATTCCACAACTTGAAACTCCACAACTAGAAACTCCACAACTAGAAACTCCACACCTAGAAACTGCGCAACTAGAAACTCAACAACTAGAAACTCTACAACTAGAAACTATGCAACTAGAAACTCCGCAACTAGAAACTCCACAGCTAGAACGTCCGCAACTAGAAACTCTGCAACTAGAAACTCCGCAATTAGAAACTCCACAACTAGAGACTCCACAACTAGACACTGCACAACTAGAGACTCCGCAACTAGAAACTCCATAGCTAGAAACTCCGCAACTAGAAACTCTACAACTAGAGACTCCGCAATGCTAAACTCCACAACTTGAAACTCTGCAACTACAAAATCCACAACTAGAAACTCCACAACTGGGAACTCCGCAACTAGAAAATCTACAACGAGATCTCGAAAACTAAAACTCCAACTAGAAACTCCACAACTAGAAACTCCACAACTAAAAACTCCACAACTAGACACTTCGCAACTAGAAAACTCCGCAATTAGAAACTCCACGACTAGACACTCCACAACTTGAGACTCCGCAACGACAGACTCCGCAACTAAAAACTTAGCAACTAGAACCTGCACAGCTAGAAACTTGCAACTCGAAACTCTGCAACTAGAAACTCCGCAACTAGAAACTCCACAGCTAGAAACTCCACAACTAGAAACTCCACAACCAGAAACTCCGCAACTAGAGACTCCGCAACTAGAAACTCCACAACTAGAGACTCCGCAACTATAAACTCCACAACTTGAAACTCTGCAACTCGAAACTCCGCAACTAGAAAATTCCCTACTAGAAACTACAAAACTACAATCTCCGCAACTCGAAAATCCGCAACTACAAAATCCACAACTAGAAACTCTACAACTGGGAACTCCGCAACTAGAAAATCTACAACTAGAAACTCGAAAACTAAAAACTCCAACTAGAAACTCCAAAACTAGAAACTCCACAACTAGAAACTCCACAACTAGACACTTCGCAACTCGAAACTCTGCAACTAAAACTCCGCAACTAGAAACTCCACAGCTAGAAACTCCACAACTAGAAACTCCACAACTAGAGACTCCACAACTAGAAACTCCATGACTAGAAACTTCACAATTAGAAACTCCACAACTAGAAACTCCACAACTTGAGACTTTGCAACTAGAAACTCGGCAACTAGAAACTTAACAACTAGAAAATCCACAACTAGGAACTTCACTACTAGAAATTCCACAACTTGAAACATCACAACTAGATACTCCACAACTACAAATTCCACAACTAGAAACTCCAAATTTAGAAACTCAGCAACTAGAAATTCCGCAACTTAAAACTCCACAACTAGAGACCCCATAACTAGGAACTCCACAACTAGAAACTCCACAACTACAGACTCCACAACTACAAACTTCGCAACAAGAAACTCCACAACCAGAAACTCCGCAACTAAAAAATTTACAACTAGAGACTCGAAAACTAAAAACTGCAACTAGAAACTCCACAACTAGAAACTCCACAACTAGAAACTCCACAACTAGACACTTCGCAACTAGAAGCTCCACAACTAGACACTCCACAACTAGAAAACTCCGCAACTAGAAACTCCACGACTAGACACTCCAGAACTAGAAACTTCACAACTAGAAACTTCGCAACTTGAAACACCACAACTAGATACTCCAAAACTACAAATTCCACAACTAGAAACTCCACAACTAGAGACTCCATAACTAGGAACTCCACAACTAGAAACTGCACAACTACAGACTCCACAACCACAGACTCCACAACTAGAAACTCCACAGCTAGAGACTCCACAACTAGAAACTCTCCACAACTACGAACTCCACAACTACGAACCCCACAACTAGAAACTCCACAACTAAAAACTCCGCAACTAGAAACTCCACAACTGGAAACACCACAACTAGAATCTCCACAACTAGAAACTCCACAACTACGAACCTCACAACTAGAAACTCCACAACTACAAACTCCACAACTTGAGACACCGCAACTAGAAATCTACAACTAGAAACTCGGAAACCAGAAAGTCCAACTAGAAACTGCACAACTAGAAACTCCACACCTATAATTTCCACAACTTAAAACTCCACAACTAGAAACTCCACAACTAGAAACTCCACACCTAAAAACTCCGCAACTAGAAACTCCACAACTAGAAACTCTACAACTAGAAACTATGCAACTAGAAACTCCGCAACTGGAAACTCCACAGCTAGAACGTCCACAACTAGAAATCCTGCAACTAGAAACTCCGCAATTAGAAACTCCACAACTAGAGACTCCACAACTAGAGACTGCACAACTAGAGACTCCTCAACTAGAAACTCCATAGCTAGAAACTCCGCAACTAGAAACTCTACAACTAGAGACTCCGCAATGCTAAACTTCACAACTTGAAACTCTGCAACTACAAAATCCACAACTAGAAACTTCACAACTGGGAACTCCACAACTAGAAACTCCACAACTACAGACTCCACAACTACAGAATCCACAACTAGAAACTCCACAGCTAGAGACTCCACAACTAGAAACTCCACAACTACAAACCCCACAATTACGAACCCCACAACTAGAAACTCTACAACTTGAAACAAAATAACTAGATACTCCGCAAATACATATTCCACAACTAGAAACTCCACAACTAGGAACTCCACAACTAGAAACTCCGCAACTAGAAACTCCACAACCAGAGACTCAATAACTAGGAACTCCCCACCTATTAATTCCACAACATGAAACTCCACAACTAGAAACTCAACAACTAGAAACTCCACACATAGAAACTCCGCAACTAGAAACTCCACAACTAGAAACTCTACAACTAGAAACTATGCAACTAGAAACTCCGCAACTAGAAACTCCACAGCTGGAAACTCCACAACTAGAAACTCCACAACTAGAAACTCCACAACTAGAGACTCCACAACTAGCGACTGCACAACTAGAGACTCCGCAACTAGAAACTCCACAGCTAGAAACTCCGCAACTAGAAACTCCACAACTAGAGACTCCGCAACTCTAAACTCCACAATTTGAACTCTGCAACTCGAAAATCCCCAACTAGAAACCACACAACCTGAATCTCCGCAACTCGAAACTCCGCAACTACAAAATCCACAACTAGAAACTCCACAACTGGGAACTCCGCAACTAGAAAACCTACAACTAGAAACTCAAAAACTAAAAACTACAACTAGAATCTCCACAACTAGAAACTCCACAACTAGAAACTCCAAAACTAGAAACTCCACAACTAGACATTTCGCAACTAGAAACTTCACAACTAGACACTCCACAACTAGAAAACTCCGCAACTAGAAACTCCACGACTGGACACTCCATAACTTGAGACTCCGCAACGACAGACTCCGCAACTAGAAACTCTGCACCTAGAAACTGCACAGCTAGAAACTTGCAACTCGAAACTCTGCAACTAGAAACTCCGCAACTAGAAACTCCACAGCTAGAAACTCCACAACTAGAAACTCCACAACTAGAAACTCCACAACTGGAAACTCCGCAACTAGAAACTCCGCAACTAGAAACTCCACAACAAGAAATTCCACAACTGGAGACTCAACAACTTGAGACTCCACAACTAAAAACTCCACAACTTGAGACTTCGCAACTAGAAACTCGGCAACTAGAAACTCAACAACTACAAACTCCACAACTAGAAACTCCACAACTAGAAACTCCACAACTTGAAACACCACAACTAGATACTCCACAACTACAAATTCCACAACTAGAAACTCCAAATTTAGAAACTCAGCAACTAGAAACTCCGCAACTTAAAACTCCACAACTAGAGACTCCATAACTAGGAACTCCACAACTAGAAACTCCACAACTACAGACTTCACAACTACAAACTTCGCAACAACAAACTCCACAACCAGAAACTCCGCAACTAAAAAATCTACAACTAGAAACTCGAAAACTTAAAACTGCAACTAGAAACTCCACAACTAGAAACTCCACAACTAGAAACTCCACAACTAGACACTTCGCAACTAGAAGCTCCACAACTAGACACTCCACAACTAGAAAACTCCGCAACTAGAAACTCCACGACTAGACACTCTACAACTAGAAACTTCACCACTAGAAATTTCACAACTTGAAACAACACAACTATATACTCCGCAACTACAAATTCCACAACTAGAAACTCCACAACTAGAGACTCCATAACTAGGAACTCCACAACTAGAAACTCCACAACTACAGACTCCACAACTACAGACTCCACAACTAGAAACTCCAAAGCTAGAAACTCCACAACTAGAAACTCTCCACTACTACGAACTCCACAACTACGAACCCCACAACTAGAAACTCCACAACTAAAAACTCCGCAACTAGAAACTCCACAACTGGAAACACCACAACTAGAATCTCCACAACTAGAAACTCCACAACTACGAACCTCACAACTAGAAACTCCACAACTACAAACTCCACAACTTGAGACACCGCAACTAGAAATCTACAACTAGAAACTCGGAAACCCGAAAGTCCAACTAGAAACTGCACAACTAGAAACTCCACACCTATAATTTCCACAACTTAAAACTCCACAACTAGAAACTCCACAACTAGGAACTCCGCAACTAGAAAATCTACAACTAGAAACTTGAAAACTAAAAAATCCAACTAGAAACACCACAACTAGAAACTCCACAACTAGAAACTCTACAACTAGATACTTCGCAACTAGAAACTCCACAACTAGAGACTTCACAACTAGAAAACTCCGCAACTAGAAACTCCACGGCTAGACACTCCCCAACTTGAGACTCCGCAACGACAGACTCCTCAACTAGAAACTCTGCAACTAGAAACTCCGAAAGTAGAAACTCCACAGCTAGAAACTTGCAACTAGAAACTCTGTAACTAGAAACTCCACAGCTAGAAACTCCACAACTAGAAACTCCACAACTAGAGACTCCACAACTAGAAACTCCATGACTAGAACCTCCACAACTAGAGACTCCACAGCTAGAAACTCCACAACTTGAGACTCCATAACTAGAAATTCCACAACTATGAACCTCACAACTTGAAACTCCACAACTATAATTTCCACAGCTACAGACTCCACAACTACAAAATTCACAACTAGAAACTCCACAACCAGAAACTTCGCAACTAGAAACTCCACAACTAGAAATTCCACAACCAGAGACTCAACATTTAGAGACTCCACAACTAAAAACTCCACAGCCAGAAACTCCACAACTAGAAACTCCACAACTAGAAATTCCGCAAATAGAAACCCAGCAACAAGAAACTCCACAACTAGAATCTCCACACCTATTAATTCCACAACTTGAAACTCCACAACTAGAAACTCCCCAACTAGAAACTCCACACCTAGAAACTCCGCAACTAGAAACTCCACAGCTAGAACGTCCGCAACTAGAAACTCTGCAACTAGAAACTCCGCAATTAGAAACTCCACAACTAGAGACTCCACAACTAGACACTGCACAACTAGAGACTCCGCAACTAGAAACTCCATAGCTAGAAACTCCGCAACTAGAAACTCTACAACTAGAGACTCCGCAATGCTAAACTCCACAACTTGAAACTCTGCAACTACAAAATCCACAACTAGAAACTCCACAACTGGGAACTCCGCAACTAGAAAATCTACAACGAGATCTCGAAAACTAAAACTCCAACTAGAAACTCCACAACTAGAAACTCCACAACTAAAAACTCCACAACTAGACACTTCGCAACTAGAAAACTCCGCAATTAGAAACTCCACGACTAGACACTCCACAACTTGAGACTCCGCAACGACAGACTCCGCAACTAAAAACTTAGCAACTAGAACCTGCACAGCTAGAAACTTGCAACTCGAAACTCTGCAACTAGAAACTCCGCAACTAGAAACTCCACAGCTAGAAACTCCACAACTAGAAACTCCACAACCAGAAACTCCGCAACTAGAAACTCCGCAACTAGAAACTCCACAACTAGAGACTCCGCAACTATAAACTCCACAACTTGAAACTCTGCAACTCGAAACTCCGCAACTAGAAAATTCCCTACTAGAAACTACAAAACTACAATCTCCGCAACTCGAAAATCCGCAACTACAAAATCCACAACTAGAAACTCTACAAATGGGAACTCCGCAACTAGAAAATCTACAACTAGAAACTCGAAAACTAAAAACTCCAACTAGAAACTCCAAAACTAGAAACTCCACAACTAGAAACTCCACAACTAGACACTTCGCAACTCGAAACTCTGCAACTAAAACTCCGCAACTAGAAACTCCACAGCTAGAAACTCCACAACTAGAAACTCCACAACTAGAGACTCCACAACTAGAAACTCCTTGACTAGAAACTTCACAATTAGAAACTCCACAACTAGAAACTCCACAACTTGAGACTTTGCAACTAGAAACTCGGCAACTAGAAAATCCACAACTAGGAACTTCACTACTAGAAATTCCACAACTTGAAACATCACAACTAGATACTCCACAACTACAAATTCCACAACTAGAAACTCCAAATTTAGAAACTCAGCAACTAGAAATTCCGCAACTTAAAACTCCACAACTAGAGACCCCATAACTAGGAACTCCACAACTAGAAACTTCACAACTACAGACTCCACAACTACAAACTTCGCAACAAGAAACTCCACAACCAGAAACTCCGCAACTAAAAAATTTACAACTAGAAACTCGAAAACTAAAAACTGCAACTAGAAACTCCACAACTAGAAACTCCACAACTAGAAACTCCACAACTAGACACTTCGCAACTAGAAGCTCCACAACTAGACACTCCACAACTAGAAAACTCCGCAACTAGAAACTCCACGACTAGACACTCCAGAACTAGAAACTTCACAACTAGAAACTTCGCAACTTGAAACACCACAACTAGATACTCCAAAACTGCAAATTCCACAACTAGAAACTCCACAACTAGAGACTCCATAACTAGGAACTCCACAACTAGAAACTCCACAACTACAGACTCCACAACCACAGACTCCACAACTAGAAACTCCACAGCTAGAGACTCCACAACTAGAAACTCTCCACAACTACGAACTCCACAACTACGAACCCCACAACTAGAAACTCCACAACTAAAAACTCCGCAACTAGAAACTCCACAACTGGAAACACCACAACTAGAATCTCCACAACTAGAAACTCCACAACTACGAACCTCACAACTAGAAACTCCACAACTACAAACTCCACAACTTGAGACACCGCAACTAGAAATCTACAACTAGAAACTCGGAAACCAGAAAGTCCAACTAGAAACTGCACAACTAGAAACTCCACACCTATAATTTCCACAACTTAAAACTCCACAACTAGAAACTCCACAACTAGGAACTCCGCAACTAGAAAATCTACAACTAGAAACTTGAAAACTAAAAAATCCAACTAGAAACACCACAACTAGAAACTCCACAACTAGAAACTCTACAACTAGACACTTCGCAACTAGAAACTCCACAACTGGAGACTTCACAACTAGAAAACTGCGCAACTAGAAACTCCACGGCTAGACACTCCCCAACTTGAGACTCCGCAACGACAGACTCCGCAACTAGAAACTCTACAACTAGAAACTCCGAAAGTAGAAACTCCACAGCTAGACACTTGCAACTAGAAACTCTGCAACTAGAAACTCCACAGCTAGAAACTCCACAACTAGAAACTCCAGAACTAGAGACTCCACAACTAGAAACTCCATGACTAGAACCTCCACAACTGGAGAATCCACAACTAGAAACTCCACAACTTGAGACTCCATAACTAGAAATTCCACAACTATGAACCTCACAACTTGAAACTCCACAACTAGAATTTCCACAGCTACAGACTCCACAACTACAAAATTCACAGCTAGAAACTCCACAACCAGAAACTCCGCAACTAGAAACTCAACAACTAAAATTCCACAACCAGAGACTCAACAACTAGAGACTCCACAACTAAAAACTCCACAGCCAGAAACTCCACAACTAGAAACTCCACAACTAGAAATTCCGCAAATAGAAACCCAGCAACTAGAAACTCCACAACTAGAATCTCCACACCTATTAATTCCACAACTTGAAACTCCACAACTAGAAACTCCACAACTAGAAACTCCACACCTAGAAACTGCGCAACTAGAAACTCCACAACTAGAAACTCTACAACTATAAACTATGCAACTAGAAACTCCGCAACTAGAAACTCCACAGCTAGAACGTCCGCAACTAGAAACTCTGCAACTAGAAACTCCGCAATTAGAAACTCCACAACTAGAGACTCCACAACTAGACACTGCACAACTAGAGACTCCGCAACTAGAAACTCCATAGCTAGAAACTCCGCAACTAGAAACTCTACAACTAGAGACTCCGCAATGCTAAACTCCAACACTTGAAAATCTGCAACTACAAAATCCACAACTAGAAACTCCACAACTGGGAACTCCGCAACTAGAAAATCTACAACGAGAAACTCGAAAACTAAACTCCAACTAGAAACTCCACAACTAGAAACTCCACAACTAAAAACTCCACAACTAGACACTTCGCAACTAGAAAACTCCGCAATTAGAAACTCCACGACTAGACACTCCACAACTTGAGACTCCGCATCGACAGACTCCGCAACTAGAAACTTTGCAACTAGAACCTGCACAGCTAGAAACTTGCAACTCGAAACTCTGCAACTAGAAACTCCGCAACTAGAAACTCCACAGCTAGAAACTCCACAACTAGAAACTCCACAACCAGAAACTCCGCAACTAGAAACTCCGCAACTAGAAACTCCACAACTAGAGACTCCGCAACTATAAACTCCACAACTTGAAACTCTGCAACTCGAAACTCTGCAACTAGAAAATTCCTTACTAGAAACTACAAAACTACAATCTCCGCAACTCGAAAATCCGCAACTACAAAATCCACAACTAGAAACTCCACAACTGGGAACTCCGCAACTAGAAAATCTACAACTAGAAACTCGAAAACTAAAAACTCCAACTAGAAACTCCAAAACTAGAAACTCCACAACTAGAAACTCCACAACTAGACACTTCGCAACTCGAAACTCTGCAACTAAAACTCCGCAACTAGAAACTCCACAGCTAGAAACTCCACAACTAGAAACTCCACAACTAGAGACTCCACAACTAGAAACTCCATGACTAGAAACTTCACAATTAGAAACTCCACAACTAGAAACTCCACAACTTGAGACTTTGCAACTAGAAACTCGGCAACTAGAAACTCAACAACTAGAAACTCCACAACTAGGAACTTCACTACTAGAAATTCCACAACTGGAAACATCACAACTAGATACTCCGCAACTACAAATTCCAACACTAGAAACTCCACAACTAGAAACTCCATAACTAGAAACTCCGCAACTAGAAACTCCACAACTAGACTCCATAACTAGGAACTCCACAACTAGAAACTCCACAACTACAGACTCCACAACTACAGACTCCACAACTAGAAACTCCACAGCTAGAGACTCCACAACTAGAAATTCTACAACTAGAAACTCCACAACTACGAACCTCACAACTAGAAACTCCACAAGTAGAAACTCCACAACTTGGGACTTCGCAACTTTAAACTCCACAACTAGAAACCCAGCAACTAGAAACTCAACACCTATAAATTCTACAACTTGAAACACCACAACTAGAAACGCAACAACTAGAAACTCCACACCTAGAAACTCCGCAACTAGAAACTCCACAACTAGAAACTCCACATTTCGAAACTATGCAACTAGAAACTCCGCAACTAGAAACTCCACAGCTAGAACGTCCGCAACTAGAAACTCTGCAACTAGAAACTCCGCAACTAGAAACTCCAACGCTAGAAACTTCACAACTAGAAACTCCACAACTAGAATCTCCACAACTAGAGACTCCACAACTAGAGACTCCGCAACTAGAAACTCCACAGCTAGAAACTCAGCAACTAGAAACTCCACAACTTGAGACTCCGCAACTATAAACTCCACAACTTGAAACTCTGCAACTCGAAACTCTGCAACTAGAAAATTCCCAACTAGAAACTACACAACTACAATCTCCGCAACTCGAAACTCCGCAACTACAAAATCCACAACTAGAAACTCCACAACTGGGAACTCCGCAACTAGAAAATCTACAACTAGAAACTCGAAAACTAAAAACTCCAACTAGAAACTCCACAACTAGAAACTCCACAACTAGAAACTCCACAACTAGACACTTCGCAACTAGAAGCTCCACAACTAGACATTCCACATCTAGAAAACTCCGCAACTAGAAACTCCACGAATAGACACTCCAAAACTTGAGACTCCGCAACGACAGACTTGGCAACTAGAAACTCTGCAACTAGAAACTGCACAGCTAGAAACTTGCAACTGGAAACTCTGCAACTAAAACTCCGCAACTAGAAACTCCACAGCTAGAAACTCCACAACTAGAAACTCCAAAACTAGAGACTCCACAACTAGAAACTCCATGACTAGAAACTCCACAATTAGAAACTCCACAACGTGAGACTTTGCAACTAGAAACTCGGCAACTAGAAACTCAACAACTAGAAACTCCACAACTAGAAACTCCACAACTAGAAACTTCACAACTAGAAACTACACAACTTGAAACACCACAACTAGATACTCCGCAACTACAAATTCCACAACTAGAAACTCCACAACTTGAAACTCCATAACTAGAAACTCCACAACTAGAAAATCTACAACTAGAAACTCGAAAACTAAAAACTCCAACTAGAAACTCCACAATTAGAAACTCCACAACTAGAAACTCCAACACTAGACACTTCGCAACTCGAAACTCTGCAACTAAAACTCCGCAACTAGAAACTCTACAGCTAGAAACTCCACAACTAGAAACTCCACAACTAGAGACTCCACAACTAGAAACTCCATGACTAGAAACTTCACAATTAGAAACTCCACAACTAGAAACTCCACAACTTGAGACTTTGCAACTAGAAACTCGGCAACTAGAAACTCAGCAACTAGAAACTCCACAACTAGGAACTTCACAACTAGAAACTCCACAACTTGAAACATCACAACTAGATACTCCGCAACTACAAATTCCAACACTAGAAACTCCACAACTAGAAACTCCATAACTAGAAACTCCGCAGCTAGAAACTCCACAACTAGACTCCATAACTAGGAACTCCACAACTAGAAACTCCACAACTACAGACTCCACAACTACAGACTCCACAACTAGAAACTCCACAGCTAGAGACTCCACAACTAGAAATTCTACAACTAGAAACTCCACAACTACGAACCTCACAACTAGAAACTCCACAAGTAGAAACTCGACAACTTCGGACTTCGCAACTTTAAACTCCACAACTAGAAACTCCACAACTACGAACCTCACAACTAGAAACTCCACAACTAGAAACTCCGCAACTAGAAACTCCGCAACTAGAAAATCCACAGCTAGAAACTCCACAACTTGAGACTTCGCAACTAGACACTCGGCAACTAGAAACTCCACAACTAGAAACTCCACAACTAGAAACTCCACAAATTGAAACACCACAACTAGATACTCCACAATTACAAATTCCACAACTTGACACAACTAGAAACTCCGCAACTAGAAACTCCGCAACTAGAAACTCCGCAACTAGAAACTCCACAACTAGAGACTCCATAACTTGAAACACCACAACTAGATACTCCACAGCTACAAATTCCACATCTAGAAACTTCAAATTTAGAAACTCCGCAACTAGAAACTCCGCAACTTTAAACTCCACAACTAGACACTCCATAACTAGGAACTCCACAACTAGAAACTCCACAACTACAGACTCCACAACTACAAACTTCGCAACAAATAACTCCTCAACCAGAAACTCCGCAACTAAAAAATCTACAACTAGAAACTCGAAAACTAAAAACTGCAATTAGAAACTCCACAACTAGAAACTCCACAACTAGACACTCCACAACTAGAAAACTCCGCAACTAGAAACTCCACGACTAGACACTCCAAAACTTCAAACTCCTCAACGACATACTTCGCAACTAGAAACTCTGCAACTAAAACTGCGCAACTAGAAACTCCACAGCTAGAAACTATACAACTAGAAACTCCATAACTAGAGACTCCACAACTAGAAACTCCATGACTAGAAACTCCACAATTAGAAACTCCACAACTTGAGACTTTGCAACTAGAAACTCGGCAACTAGAAACTCAACAACTAGAAACTCCACAACTAGAAACTTCACAACTTGAAACACCACAACTAGATACTCCGCAACTACAAATTCCACAACTAGAAACTCCACAACTAGAGACTCCATAACCAGGAACTCCACAACTAGAAACTCCACAACTACAGACTCCACAACTACAGACTCCCCAACTAGAAACTCCACAGCTAGAGACTCCACAACTAGAAACTCTCCACAACTACGAACTCCACAACTACGAACCCCACAACTAGAAACTCCACAACTAAAAACTCCGCAACTAGAAACTCCACAACTGGAAACACCACAACTAGAATCTCCACAACTTGAAACTCCACAACTACGAACCTCACAACTAGAAACTCCACAACTACAAACTCCACAACTTGAGACACCGCAACTAGAAATCTACAACTAGAAACTCGGAAACCAGAAAGTCCAACTAGAAACTGCACAACTAGAAACTCCACACCTATAATTTCCACAACTTAAAACTCCACAACTAGAAACTCCACAACTAGGAACTCCGCAACTAGAAAATCTACAACTAGAAACTTGAAAACTAAAAAATCCAACTAGGAACACCACAACTAGAAACTCCACAACTAGAAACTCTACAACTAGACACTTCGCAACTAGAAACTCCACAACTAAAGACTTCACAACTAGAAAACTCCGCAACTAGAAACTCCACGGCTAGAAACTCCCCAACTTGAGACTCCGCAACGACAGACTCCGCATCTAGAAACTCTACAACTAGAAACTCCGAAAGTAGAAACTCCACAGCTAGAAACTTGCAACTAGAAACTCTGCAACTAGAAACTCCACAGCTAGAAACTCCACAACTAGAAACTCCACAACTAGAGACTCCACAACTAGAAACTCCACAACTTGAAACACCACAACTAGATACTCCACAACCACCAATTCCACGACTAGAAACTCCAAATTCAGAAACTCCGCAACTAGAAACTCCGCAACTTAAAACTCCACAACTAGAGACTCCATAACTAGGAACTCCACAACTAGAAACTCCACAACTACAGACTCCACAACTACAAACTTCGCAACTAGAAACTCCACAACCAGAAACTCCGCAACTAGAAAATCTACAACTAGAAACTCGAAAACTAAAAACTGCAACTAGAAACTCCACAACTAGAAACTCCACAACTAGAAACTCCACAACTAGACACTTCGCAACTAGAAGCTCCACAACTAGACACTCCACAACTAGAAAACTCCGCAACTAGAAACTCCACGACTAGACACTCCAAAACTTGAGACTCCTCAACGACATACTTCGCAACTAGAAACTCTGCAACTAAAACTGCGCAACAAGAAACTCCACAGCTAGAAACTATACAACTAGAAACTCCACAACTAGAGACTCCACAACTAGAAACTCCATGACTAGAAACTCCACAATTAGAAACTCCACAACTTGAGACTTTGCAACTAGAAACTCGGCAACTAGAAACTCAACAACTAGAAACTCCACAACTAGAAACTTCACAACTTGAAACACCACAACTAGATACTCCGCAACTACAAATTCCACAACTAGAAACTCCTCAACTAGAGACTCCATAACCAGGAACTCCACAACTAGAAACTCCACAACTACAGACTCCACAACTACAGACTCCACAACTAGAAACTCCGCAGCTAGAGACTCCACAACTAGAAACTCTCCACAACTACGAACTCCACAACTACGAACCCCACAACTAGAAACTCCACAACTAAAAACTCCGCAACTAGAAACTCCACAACTGGAAACACCACAACTAGAATCTCCACAACTTGAAACTCCACAACTACAAACTCCACAACTTGAGACACCGCAACTAGAAATCTACAACTAGAAACTCGGAAACCAGAAAGTCCAACTAGAAACTGCACAACTAGAAACTCCACACCTATAATTTCCACAACTTAAAACTCCACAACTAGAAACTCCACAACTAGGAACTCCGACACTAGAAAATCTACAACTAGAAACTTGAAAACTAAAAAATCCAACTAGGAACACCACAACTAGAAACTCCACAACTAGAAACTCTACAACTAGACACTTCGCAACTAGAAACTCCACAACTAGAGACTTCACAACTAGAAAACTCCGCAACTAGAAACTCCACGGCTAGAAACTCCCCAACTTGAGACTCCGCAACGACAGACTCCGCAACTAGAAACTCTACAACTAGAAACTCCGAAAGTAGAAACTCCACAGCTAGAAACTTGCAACTAGAAACTCTGCAACTAGAAACTCCACAGCTAGAAACTCCACAACTAGAAACTCCACAACTAGAGACTCCACAACTAGAAACTCCATGACTAGAACCTCCACAACTAGAGACTCCACAACTAGAAACTCCACAACTTGAGACTCCATAACTGGAAATTCCACAACTATGAACCTCACAACTTGAAACTCCACAACTAGAATTTCCACAGCTACAGACTCCACAACTACAAAATTCACAACTAGAAACTCCACAACCAGAAACTCCGCAACTAGAAACTCCACAACTAGAAATTCCACAACCAGAGACTCAACAACTAGAGACTCCACAACTAAAAACTCCACAGCCAGAAACTCCACAACTAGAAACTCCACAACTAGAATCTCCACACCTATTAATTCCACAACTTGAAACTCCACAACTAGAAACTCCACAACTAGAAACTCCACACCTAGAAACTGCGCAACTAGAAACTCAACAACTAGAAACTCTACAACTAGAAACTATGCAACTAGAAACTCCGCAACTAGAAACTCCACAGCTAGAACGTCCGCAACTAGAAACTCTGCAACTAGAAACTCCGCAATTAGAAACTCCACATCTAGAGACTCCACAACTAGACACTGCACAACTAGAGACTCCGCAACTAGAAACTCCATAGCTAGAAACTCCGCAACTAGAAACTCTACAACTAGAGACTCCGCAATGCTAAACTCCACAACTTGAAACTGTGCAACTACAAAATCCACAACTAGAAACTCCACAACTGGGAACTCCGCAACTAGAAAATCTACAACGAGAAACTCGAAAACTAAAACTCCAACTAGAAACTCCACAACTAGAAACTCCACAACCAAAAACTCCACAACTAGACACTTCGCAACTAGAAAACTCCGCAATTAGAAACTCCACGACTAGACACTCCACAACTTGAGACTCCGCAACGACAGACTCCGCAACTAAAAACTTTGCAACTAGAACCTGCACAGCTAGAAACTTGCAACTCGAAACTCTGCAACTAGAAACTCCGCAACTAGAAACTCCACAGCTAGAAACTCCACAACTAGAAACTCCACAACCAGAAACTCCGCAACTAGAAACTCCGCAACTAGAAACTCCACAACTAGAGACTCCGCAACTATAAACTCCACAACTTGAAACTCTGCAACTCGAAACTCTGCAACTAGAAAATTCCCTACTAGAAACTACAAAACTACAATCTCCGCAACTCGAAAATCCGCAACTACAAAATCCACAACTAGAAACTCTACAACTGGGAACTCCGCAACTAGAAAATCTACAACTAGAAACTCGAAAACTAAAAACTCCAACTAGAAACTCCAAAACTAGAAACTCCACAACTAGAAACTCCACAACTAGACACTACGCAACTCGAAACTCTGCAACTAAAACTCCGCAATTAGAAACCCCACAGCTAGAAACTCCACAACTAGAAACTCCACAACTAGAGACTCCACAACTAGAAACTCCATGACTAGAAACTTCACAATTAGAAAATCCACAACTAGAAACTCCACAACTTGAGACTTTGCAACTAGAAACTCGGCAACTAGAAACTCAACAACTAGAAACTCCACAACTAGGAACTTCACTACTAGAAATTCCACAACTTGAAACATCACAACTAGATACTCCACAACTACAAATCCCACAACTAGAAACTCCAAATTTAGAAACTCAGCAACTAGAAACTCCGCAACCCAAAACTCCACAACTAGAGACCCCATAACTAGGAACTCCACAACTAGAAACTCCACAACTACAGACTCCACAACTACAAACTTCGCAACAAGAAACTCCACAACCAGAAACTCCGCAACTAGAAACTCCACAACTAGACACTTCGCAACTAGAAGCTCCACAACTAGACACTCCACAACTAGAAAACTCCGCAACTAGAAACTCCACGACTAGACACTCCAAAACTTGAGACTCCTCAACGACATACTTCGCAACTAGAAACTCTGCAACTAAAACTGCGCAACAAGAAACTCCACAGCTAGAAACTATACAACTAGAAACTCCACAACTAGAGACTCCACAACTAGAAACTCCATGACTAGAAACTCCACAATTAGAAACTCCACAACTTGAGACTTTGCAACTAGAAACTCGGCAACTAGAAACTCAACAACTAGAAACTCCACAACTAGAAACTTCACAACTTGAAACACCACAACTAGATACTCCGCAACTACAAATTCCACAACTAGAAACTCCACAACTAGAGACTCCATAACCAGGAACTCCACAACTAGAAACTCCACAACTACAGACTCCACAACTACAGACTCCACAACTAGAAACTCCGCAGCTAGAGACTCCACAACTAGAAACTCTCCACAACTACGAACTCCACAACTACGAACCCCACAACTAGAAACTCCACAACTAAAAACTCCGCAACTAGAAACTCCACAACTGGAAACACCACAACTAGAATCTCCACAACTTGAAACTCCACAACTACAAACTCCACAACTTGAGACACCGCAACTAGAAATCTACAACTAGAAACTCGGAAACCAGAAAGTCCAACTAGAAACTGCACAACTAGAAACTCCACACCTATAATTTCCACAACTTAAAACTCCACAACTAGAAACTCCACAACTAGGAACTCCGACACTAGAAAATCTACAACTAGAAACTTGAAAACTAAAAAATCCAACTAGGAACACCACAACTAGAAACTCCACAACTAGAAACTCTACAACTAGACACTTCGCAACTAGAAACTCCACAACTAGAGACTTCACAACTAGAAAACTCCGCAACTAGAAACTCCACGGCTAGAAACTCCCCAACTTGAGACTCCGCAACGACAGACTCCGCAACTAGAAACTCTACAACTAGAAACTCCGAAAGTAGAAACTCCACAGCTAGAAACTTGCAACTAGAAACTCTGCAACTAGAAACTCCACAGCTAGAAACTCCACAACTAGAAACTCCACAACTAGAGACTCCACAACTAGAAACTCCATGACTAGAACCTCCACAACTAGAGACTCCACAACTAGAAACTCCACAACTTGAGACTCCATAACTAGAAATTCCACAACTATGAACCTCACAACTTGAAACTCCACAACTAGAATTTCCACAGCTACAGACTCCACAACTACAAAATTCACAACTAGAAACTCCACAACCAGAAACTCCGCAACTAGAAACTCCACAACTAGAAATTCCACAACCAGAGACTCAACAACTAGAGACTCCACAACTAAAAACTCCACAGCCAGAAACTCCACAACTAGAAACTCCACAACTAGAATCTCCACACCTATTAATTCCACAACTTGAAACTCCACAACTAGAAACTCCACAACTAGAAACTCCACACCTAGAAACTGCGCAACTAGAAACTCAACAACTAGAAACTCTACAACTAGAAACTATGCAACTAGAAACTCCGCAACTAGAAACTCCACAGCTAGAACGTCCGCAACTAGAAACTCTGCAACTAGAAACTCCGCAATTACAAACTCCACATCTAGAGACTCCACAACTAGACACTGCACAACTAGAGACTCCGCAACTAGAAACTCCATAGCTAGAAACTCCGCAACTAGAAACTCTACAACTAGAGACTCCGCAATGCTAAACTCCACAACTTGAAACTCTGCAACTACAAAATCCACAACTAGAAACTCCACAACTGGGAACTCCGCAACTAGAAAATCTACAACGAGAAACTCGAAAACTAAAACTCCAACTAGAAACTCCACAACTAGAAACTCCACAACCAAAAACTCCACAACTAGACACTTCGCAACTAGAAAACTCCGCAATTAGAAACTCCACGACTAGACACTCCACAACTTGAGACTCCGCAACGACAGACTCCGCAACTAAAAACTTTGCAACTAGAACCTGCACAGCTAGAAACTTGCAACTCGAAACTCTGCAACTAGAAACTCCGCAACTAGAAACTCCACAGCTAGAAACTCCACAACTAGAAACTCCACAACCAGAAACTCCGCAACTAGAAACTCCGCAACTAGAAACTCCACAACTAGAGACTCCGCAACTATAAACTCCACAACTTGAAACTCTGCAACTTGAAACTCTGCAACTAGAAAATTCCCTACTAGAAACTACAAAACTACAATCTCCGCAACTCGAAAATCCGCAACTACAAAATCCACAACTAGAAACTCTACAACTGGGAACTCCGCAACTAGAAAATCTACAACTAGAAACTCGAAAACTAAAAACTCCAACTAGAAACTCCAAAACTAGAAACTCCACAACTAGAAACTCCACAACTAGACACTACGCAACTCGAAACTCTGCAACTAAAACTCCGCAATTAGAAACCCCACAGCTAGAAACTCCACAACTAGAAACTCCACAACTAGAGACTCCACAACTAGAAACTCCATGACTAGAAACTTCACAATTAGAAACTCCACAACTAGAAACTCCACAACTTGAGACTTTGCAACTAGAAACTCGGCAACTAGAAACTCAACAACTAGAAACTCCACAACTAGGAACTTCACTACTAGAAATTCCACAACTTGAAACATCACAACTAGATACTCCACAACTACAAATCCCACAACTAGAAACTCCAAATTTAGAAACTCAGCAACTAGAAACTCCACAACCCAAAACTCCACAACTAGAGACCCCATAACTAGGAACTCCACAACTAGAAACTCCACAACTACAGACTCCACAACTACAAACTTCGCAACAAGAAACTCCACAACCAGAAACTCCGCAACTAAAAAATCTACAACTAGAAACTCGAAAACTAAAAACTGCAACTAGAAACTCCACAACTAGAAACTCCACAACTAGAAACTCCACAACTAGACACTTCGCAACTAGAAGCTCCACAACTAGACACTCCACAACTAGAAAACTCCGCAACTAGAAACTCCACGACTAGACACTCCACAACTAGAAACTTCACAACTAGAAACTTCGCAACTTGAAACACCACAACTAGATACTCCGCAACTACAAATTCCACAACTAGAAACTCCACAACTAGAGACTCCATAACTAGGAACTCCACAACTAGAAACTCCACAACTACAGACTCCACAACTACCGACTCCACAACTAGAAACTCCACAGCTCTAGACTCCACAACTAGAAACTCTCCACAACTACGAACTCCACAACTACGAACCCCACAACTAGAAACTCCACAACTAAAAACTCCGCAACTAGAAACTCCACAACTGGAAACACCACAACTAGAATCTCCACAACTAGAAACTCCACAACTACGAACCTCACAACTAGAAACTCCACAACTACAAACTCCACAACTTGAGACACCGCAACTAGAAATCTACAACTAGAAACTCGAAAACCAGAAAGTCCAACTAGAAACTGCACAACTAGAAACTCCACACCTATAATTTCCACAACTTAAAACTCCACAACTAGAAACTCCACAACTAGGAACTCCGCAACTAGAAAATCTACAACTAGAAACTTGAAAACTAAAAAATCCAACTAGAAACACCACAACTAGAAACTCCACAACTAGAAACTCTACAACTAGACACTTCGCAACTAGAAACTCCACAACTAGAGACTTCACAACTAGAAAACTCCGCAACTAGAAACTCCACGGCTAGACACTCCCCAACTTGAGACTCCGCAACGACAGACTCCGAAACTAGAAACTCTACAACTAGAAACTCCGAAAGTAGAAACTCCACAGCTAGAAACTTGCAACTAGAAACTCTGCAACTAGAAACTCCACAGCTAGAAACTCCACAACTAGAAACTCCACAACTAGAGACTCCACAACTAGAAACTCCATGACTAGAACCTCCACAACTAGAGACTCCACAACTAGAAACTCCACAACTTGAGACTCCATAACTAGAAATTCCACAACTATGAACCTCACAACTTGAAACTCCACAACTAGAATTTCCACAGCTACAGACTCCACAACTACAAAATTCACAACTAGAAACTCCGCAACCAGAAACTCCGCAACTAGAAACTCCACAACTAGAAATTCCACAACCAGAGACTCAACAACTAGAGACTCCACAACTAAAAACTCCACAGCCAGAAACTCCACAACTAGAAACTCCACAACTAGAAATTCCGCAAATAGAAACCCAGCAACTAGAAACTCCACAACTAGAATCTCCACACCTATTAATTCCACAACTTGAAACTCCACAACTAGAAACTCCACAACTAGAAACTCCACACCTAGAAACTGCGCAACTAGAAACTCAACAACTAGAAACTCTACAACTAGAAACTATGCAACTAGAAACTCCGCAACTAGAAACTCCACAGCTAGGACGTCCGCAACTAGAAACTCTGCAACTAGAAACTCCGCAATTAGAAACTCCACAACTAGAGACTCCACAACTAGACACTGCACAACTAGAGACTCCGCAACTAGAAACTCCATAGCTAGAAACTCCGCAACTAGAAACTCTACAACTAGAGACTCCGCAATGCTAAACTCCACAACTTGAAACTCTGCAACTACAAAATCCACAACTAGAAACTCCACAACTGGGAACTCCGCAACTAGAAAATCTACAACGAGAAACTCGAAAACTAAAACTCCAACTAGAAACTCCACAACTAGAAACTCCACAACTAAAAACTCCAAAACTACACTTCGCAACTAGAAAACTCCGCAATTAGAAACTCCACGACTAGACACTCCACAACTTGAGACTCCGCAGCGACAGACTCCGCAACTAAAAACTTTGCAACTAGAACCTGCACAGCTAGAAACTTGCAACTCGAAACTCTGCAACTAGAAACTCCGCAACTAGAAACTCCACAGCTAGAAACTCTACAACTAGAAACTCCACAACCAGAAACTCCGCAACTAGAAACTCCGCAACTAGAAACTCCACAACTAGAGACTCCGCAACTGTAAACTCCACAACTTGAAACTCTGCAACTCGAAAATCCGCAACTACAAAATCCACAACTAGAAACATACAACTGGGAACTCCGCAACTAGAAAATCTGCAACTAGAAACTCGAAAACTAAAAACTCCAACTAGAAACTCCAAAACTAGAAACTCCACAACTAGAAACTCCACAACTAGACACTTCGCAACTCGAAACTCTGCAACTAAAAACTCCGCAACTAGAAACTCCACAGCTAGAAACTCCACAACTAGAAACTCCACAACTAGAGACTCCACAACTAGAAACTCCATGACTAGAAACTTCACAATTAGAAACTCCACAACTAGAAACTCCACAACTTGAGACTTTGCAACTAGAAACTCGGCAACTAGAAACTCAGCAACTTGAAACTCCACAACTAGGAACTTCACTACTAGAAATTCCACAACTTGAAACATCACAACTAGATACTCCACAACTACAAATTCCACAACTAGAAACTCCAAATTTAGAAACTCAGCAACTAGAAACTCTGCAACTTAAAACTCCACAACTAGAGACCCCATAACTAGGAACTCCACAACTAGAAACTCCACAACTACAGACTCCACAACTACAAACTTCGCAACAAGAAACTCCACAACCAGAAACTCCGCAACTAAAAAATCTACAACTACAAACTCGAAAACTAAAAACTGCAACTAGAAACTCCACAACTAGAAACTCCACAACTAGAAACTCCAGAACTAGACACTTCGCAACTAGAAGCTCCACAACTAGACACTCCACAACTAGAAAACTCCGCAACTAGAAACTTCACGACTAGACACTCCACAACTAGAAACTTCACAACTAGAAACTTCGCAACTTGAAACACCACAACTAGATACTCCGCAACTACAAATTCCACAACTAGAAACTCCACAACTAGAGACTCCATAACTAGGAACTCCACAACTAGAAACTCCACAACTACATACTCCACAACTACAGACTCCACAACTAGAAACTCCACAGCTCTAGACTCCACAACTAGAAACTCTCCACAACTACGAACTCCACAACTACGAACCCCACAACTAGAAACTCCACAACTAAAAACTCCGCAACTAGAAACTCCACAACTGGAAACACCACAACTAGAATCTCCACAACTAGAAACTCCACAACTACGAACCTCACAACTAGAAACTCCACAACTACAAACTCCACAACTTGAGACACCGCAACTAGAAATCTACAACTAGAAACTCGGAAACCAGAAAGTCCAACTAGAAACTGCACAACTAGAAACTCCACAGCTATAATTTCCACAACTTAAAACTCCACAACTAGAAACTCCACAACTAGGAACTCCGCAACTAGAAAATCTACAACTAGAAACTTGAAAACTAAAAAATCCAACTAGAAACACCACAACTAGAAACTCCACAACTAGAAACTCTACAACTAGACACTTCGCAACTAGAAACTCCACAACTAGAGACTTCACAACTAGAAAACTGCGCAACTAGAAACTCCACGGCTAGACACTCCCCAACTTGAGACTCCGCAACGACAGACTCCGCAACTTGAAACTCTACAACTAGAAACTCCGAAAGTAGAAACTCCACAGCTAGAAACTTGCAACTAGAAACTCTGCAACTAGAAACTACACAGCTAGAAACTCCACAACTAGAAACTCCACAACTAGAGACTCCACAACTAGAAACTCCATGACTAGAACCTCCACAACTAGAGACTCCACAACTAGAAACTCCACAACTTGAGACTCCATAACTAGAAATTCCACAACTATGAACCTCACAACTTAAAACTCCACAACTAGAATTTCCACAGCTACAGACTCCACAACTACAAAATTCACAACTAGAAACTCCACAACCAGAAACTCCGCAACTAGAAACTCCACAACTAAAATTCCACAACCAGAGACTCAACAACTAGAGACTCCACAACTAAAAACTCCACAGCCAGAAACTCCACAACTAGAAACTCCACAACTAGAAATTCCGCAAATAGAAACCCAGCAACTAGAAACTCCACAACTAGAATCTCCACACCTATTAATTCCACAACTTGAAACTCCACAACTAGAAACTCAACAACTAGAAACTCCACACCTAGAAACTGCGCAATTAGAAACTCCACAACTAGAGACTCCACAACTAGACACTGCACAACTAGAGACTCCGCAACTAGAAACTCCATAGCTAGAAACTCCGCAACTAGAAACTCTACAACTAGAGACTCCGCAATGCTAAACTCCAACACTTGAAACTCTGCAACTACAAAATCCACAACTAGAAACTCCACAACTGGGAACTCCGCAACTAGAAAATCTACAACGAGAAACTCGAAAACTAAAACTCCAACTAGAAACTCCACAACTAGAAACTCCACAACTAAAAACTCCACAACTAGACACTTCGCAACTAGAAAACTCCGCAAATAGAAACTCCACGACTAGACACTCCACAACTTGAGACTCCGCAACGACAGACTCCGCAACTAGAAACTTTGCAACTAGAACCTGCACAGCTAGAAACTTGCAACTTGAAACTCTGCAACTAGAAACTCCGCAACTATAAACTCCACAGCTAGAAACTCCACAACTATAAACTCCACAACTTGAAACTCTGCAACTCGAAACTCTGCAACTAGAAAATTCCCTACTAGAAACTACAAAACTACAATCTTCCCAACTCGAAAATCCGCAACTACAAAATCCACAACTAGAAACTCCACAACTGGGAACTCCGCAACTTGAAAATCTACAACTAGAAACTCGAAAACTAAAAACTCCAACTAGAAACTCCAAAACTAGAAACTCCACAACTAGAAACTCCACAACTAGACACTTCGCAACTCGAAACTCTGCAACTAAAACTCCGCAACTAGAAACTCCACAGCTAGAAACTCCACAACTAGAAACTCCACAACTAGAGACTCCACAACTAGAAACTCCATGACTAGAAACTTCACAATTAGAAACTCCACAACTAGAAACTCCACAACTTGAGACTTTGCAACTAGAAACTCGGCAACTAGAAACTCAACAACTAGAAACTCCACAACTAGGAACTTCACTACTAGAAATTTCACAACTTGAAACATCACAACTAGATACTCCACAACTAAAAATTCCACAACTAGAAACTCCAAATTTAGAAACTCAGCAACTAGAAACTCCGCAACTTAAAACTCCACAACTAGAGACCCCATAACTAGGAACTCCACAACTAGAAACTCCACAACTACAGACTCCACAACTACAAACTTCGCAACAAGAAACTCCACAACCAGAAACTCCGCAACTAAAAAATCTACAACTAGAAACTCGAAAACTAAAAACTGCAACTAGAAACTCCACAACCAGAAACTCCACAACTAGACACTTCGCAACTAGAAGCTCCACAACTAGACACTCCACAACTAGAAAACTCCGCAACTAGAAACTCCACGACTAGACACTCCACAACTAGAAACTTCACAACTAGAAACTTCGCAACTTGAAACACCACAACTAGATACTCCGCAACTACAAATTCCACAACTAGAAACTCCACAACTAGAGACTCCATAACTAGGAACTCCACAACTAGAAACTCCACAACTACAGACTCCACAACTACAGACTCCACAACTAGAAACTCCACAGCTAGAGACTCCACAACTAGAAACTCTCCACAACTACGAACTCCACAACTACGAACCCCACAACTAGAAACTCCACAACTAAAAACTCCGCAACTAGAAACTCCACAACTGGAAACACCACAACTAGAATTTCCACAACTAGAAACTCCACAACTACGAACCTCACAACTAGAAACTCCACAACTACAAACTCCACAACTTGAGACACCGCAACTAGAAATCTACAACTAGAAACTCGGAAACCAGAAAGTCCAACTAGAAACTGCACAACTAGAAACTCCACACCTATAATTTCCACAACTTAAAACTCCACAACTAGAAACTCCACAACTAAGAACTCCGCAACTAGAAAATCTACAACTAGGAACTTGAAAACTAAAAAATCCAACTAGAAACACCACAACTAGAAACTCCACAACTAGAAACTCTACAACTAGACACTTCGCAACTAGAAACTCCACAACTAGAGACTTCACAACTAGAAAACTGCGCAACTAGAAACTCCACGGCTAGACACTCCCCAACTTGAGACTCCGCAACGACAGACTCCGCAACTAGAAACTCTACAACTAGAAACTCCGAAAGTAGAAACTCCACAGCTAGAAACTTGCAACTAGAAACTCTGCAACTAGAAACTCCACAGCTAGAAACTCCACAACTAGAAACTCCACAACTAGAGACTCCACAACTAGAAACTCCATGACTAGAACCTCCACAACTAGAGACTCCACAACTAGAAACTCCACAACTTGAGACTCCATAACTAGAAATTCCACAACTATGAACCTCACAACTTGAAACTCCACAACTAGAATTTCCACAGCTACAGACTCCACAACTACAAAATTCACAACTAGAAACTCCACAACCAGAAACTCCGCAACTAGAAACTCCACAACTAAAATTCCACGACCAGAGACTTAACAACTAGAGACTCCACAACTAAAAACTCCACAGCCAGAAACTCCACAACTAGAAACTCCACAACTAGAAATTCCGCAAATAGAAACCCAGCAACTAGAAACTCCACAACTAGAATCTCCACACCTATTAATTCCACAACTTGAAACTCCACAACTAGAAACTCAACAACAAGAAACTCCACACCTAGAAACTGCGCAACTAGAAACTCCACAACTAGAAACTCTACAACTATAAACTATGCAACTAGAAACTCCGCAACTAGAAACTCCACAGCTAGAACGTCCGCAACTAGAAACTCTGCAACTAGAAACTCCGCAATTAGAAACTCCACAACTAGAGACTCCACAACTAGACACTGCACAACTAGAGACTCCGTAACTAGAAACTCCATATGTAGAAACTCCGCAACTAGAAACTCTACAACTAGAGACTCCGCAATGCTAAACTCCAACACTTGAAACTCTGCAACTACAAAATCCACAACTAGAAACTCCACAACTGGGAACTCCGCAACTAGAAAATCTACAACGAGAAACTCGAAAACTAAAACTCCAACTAGAAACTCCACAACTAGAAACTCCACAACTAAAAACTGCACAACTAGACACTTCGCAACTAGAAAACTCCGCAATTAGAAACTCCACGACTAGACACTCCACAACTTGAGACTCCGCAACGACAGACTCCGCAACTAGAAACTTTGCAACTAGAACCTGCACAGCTAGAAACTTGCAACTCGAAACTCCGCAACTAGAAACTCCGCAACTAGAAACTCCACAGCTAGAAACTCCACAACTAGAAACTCCACAACCAGAAACTCCGCAACTAGAAACTCCGCAACTAGAAACTCCACAACTAGAGACTCCGCAACTGTAAACTCCACAACTTGAAACTCTGCAACTCGAAAATCCGCAACTACAAAATCCACAACTAGAAACATACAACTGGGAACTCCGCAACTAGAAAATCTGCAACTAGAAACTCGAAAACTAAAAACTCCAACTAGAAACTCCAAAACTAGAAACTCCACAACTAGAAACTCCACAACTAGACACTTCGCAACTCGAAACTCTGCAACTAAAAACTCCGCAACTAGAAACTCCACAGCTAGAAACTCCACAACTAGAAACTCCACAACTAGAGACTCCACAACTAGAAACTCCATGACTAGAAACTTCACAATTAGAAACTCCACAACTAGAAACTCCACAACTTGAGACTTTGCAACTAGAAACTCGGCAACTAGAAACTCAGCAACTAGAAACTCCACAACTAGGAACTTCACTACTAGAAATTCCACAACTTGAAACATCACAACTAGATACTCCACAACTACAAATTCCACAACTAGAAACTCCAAATTTAGAAACTCAGCAACTAGAAACTCTGCAACTTAAAACTCCACAACTAGAGACCCCATAACTAGGAACTCCACAACTAGAAACTCCACAACTACAGACTCCACAACTACAAACTTCGCAACAAGAAACTCCACAACCAGAAACTCCGCAACTAAAAAATCTACAACTACAAACTCGAAAACTAAAAACTGCAACTAGAAACTCCACAACTAGAAACTCCACAACTAGAAACTCCAGAACTAGACACTTCGCAACTAGAAGCTCCACAACTAGACACTCCACAACTAGAAAACTCCGCAACTAGAAACTTCACGACTAGACACTCCACAACTAGAAACTTCACAACTAGAAACTTCGCAACTTGAAACACCACAACTAGATACTCCGCAACTACAAATTCCACAACTAGAAACTCCACAACTAGAGACTCCATAACTAGGAACTCCACAACTAGAAACTCCACAACTACAGACTCCACAACTACAGACTCCACAACTAGAAACTCCACAGCTCTAGACTCCACAACTAGAAACTCTCCACAACTACGAACTCCACAACTACGAACCCCACAACTAGAAACTCCACAACTAAAAACTCCGCAACTAGAAACTCCACAACTGGAAACACCACAACTAGAATCTCCACAACTAGAAACTCCACAACTACGAACCTCACAACTAGAAACTCCACAACTACAAACTCCACAACTTGAGACACCGCAACTAGAAATCTACAACTAGAAACTCGGAAACCAGAAAGTCCAACTAGAAACTGCACAACTAGAAACTCCACAGCTATAATTTCCACAACTTAAAACTCCACAACTAGAAACTCCACAACTAGGAACTCCGCAACTAGAAAATCTACAACTAGAAACTTGAAAACTAAAAAATCCAACTAGAAACACCACAACTAGAAACTCCACAACTAGAAACTCTACAACTAGACACTTCGCAACTAGAAACTCCACAACTAGAGACTTCACAACTAGAAAACTGCGCAACTAGAAACTCCACGGCTAGACACTCCCCAACTTGAGACTCCGCAACGACAGACTCCGCAACTTGAAACTCTACAACTAGAAACTCCGAAAGTAGAAACTCCACAGCTAGAAACTTGCAACTAGAAACTCTGCAACTAGAAACTACACAGCTAGAAACTCCACAACTAGAAACTCCACAACTAGAGACTCCACAACTAGAAACTCCATGACTAGAACCTCCACAACTAGAGACTCCACAACTAGAAACTCCACAACTTGAGACTCCATAACTAGAAATTCCACAACTATGAACCTCACAACTTAAAACTCCACAACTAGAATTTCCACAGCTACAGACTCCACAACTACAAAATTCACAACTAGAAACTCCACAACCAGAAACTCCGCAACTAGAAACTCCACAACTAAAATTCCACAACCAGAGACTCAACAACTAGAGACTCCACAACTAAAAACTCCACAGCCAGAAACTCCACAACTAGAAACTCCACAACTAGAAATTCCGCAAATAGAAACCCAGCAACTAGAAACTCCACAACTAGAATCTCCACACCTATTAATTCCACAACTTGAAACTCCACAACTAGAAACTCAACAACTAGAAACTCCACACCTAGAAACTGCGCAATTAGAAACTCCACAACTAGAGACTCCACAACTAGACACTGCACAACTAGAGACTCCGCAACTAGAAACTCCATAGCTAGAAACTCCGCAACTAGAAACTCTACAACTAGAGACTCCGCAATGCTAAACTCCAACACTTGAAACTCTGCAACTATAAAATCCACAACTAGAAACTCCACAACTGGGAACTCCGCAACTAGAAAATCTACAACGAGAAACTCGAAAACTAAAACTCCAACTAGAAACTCCACAACTAGAAACTCCACAACTAAAAACTCCACAACTAGACACTTCGCAACTAGAAAACTCCGCAAATAGAAACTCCACGACTAGACACTCCACAACTTGAGACTCCGCAACGACAGACTCCGCAACTAGAAACTTTGCAACTAGAACCTGCACAGCTAGAAACTTGCAACTTGAAACTCTGCAACTAGAAACTCCGCAACTATAAACTCCACAGCTAGAAACTCCACAACTATAAACTCCACAACTTGAAACTCTGCAACTCGAAACTCTGCAACTAGAAAATTCCCTACTAGAAACTACAAAACTACAATCTTCCCAACTCAAAAATCCGCAACTACAAAATCCACAACTAGAAACTCCACAACTGGGAACCCGCAACTTGAAAATCTACAACTAGAAACTCGAAAACTAAAAACTCCAACCAGAAACTCCAAAACTAGAAACTCCACAACTAGAAACTCCACAACTAGACACTTCGCAACTCGAAACTCTGCAACTAAAACTCCGCAACTAGAAACTCCACAGCTAGAAACTCCACAACTAGAAACTCCACAACTAGAGACTCCACAACTAGAAACTCCATGACTAGAAACTTCACAATTAGAAACTCCACAACTAGAAACTCCACAACTTGAGACTTTGCAACTAGAAACTCGGCAACTAGAAACTCAACAACTAGAAACTCCACAACTAGGAACTTCACTACTAGAAATTTCACAACTTGAAACATCACAACTAGATACTCCACAACTAAAAATTCCACAACTAGAAACTCCAAATTTAGAAACTCAGCAACTAGAAACTCCGCAACTTAAAACTCCACAACTAGAGACCCCATAACTAGGAACTCCACAACTAGAAACTCCACAACTACAGACTCCACAACTACAAACTTCGCAACAAGAAAGTCCACAACCAGAAACTCCGCAACTAAAAAATCTACAACTAGAAACTCGAAAACTAAAAACTGCAACTAGAAACTCCACAACCAGAAACTCCACAACTAGACACTTCGCAACTAGAAGCTCCACAACTAGACACTCCACAACTAGAAAACTCCGCAACTAGAAACTCCACGACTAGACACTCCACAACTAGAAACTTCACAACTAGAAACTTCGCAACTTGAAACACCACAACTAGATACTCCGCAACTACAAATTCCACAACTAGAAACTCCACAACTAGAGACTCCATAACTAGGAACTCCACAACTAGAAACTCCACAACTACAGACTCCACAACTACAGACTCCACAACTAGAAACTCCACAGCTAGAGACTCCACAACTAGAAACTCTCCACAACTACGAACTCCACAACTACGAACCCCACAACTAGAAACTCCACAACTAAAAACTCCGCAACTAGAAACTCCACAACTGGAAACACCACAACTAGAATTTCCACAACTAGAAACTCCACAACTACGAACCTCACAACTAGAAACTCCACAACTACAAACTCCACAACTTGAGACACCGCAACTAGAAATCTACAACTAGAAACTCGGAAACCAGAAAGTCCAACTAGAAACTGCACAACTAGAAACTCCACACCTATAATTTCCACAACTTAAAACTCCACAACTAGAAACTCCACAACTAAGAACTCCGCAACTAGAAAATCTACAACTAGAAACTTGAAAACTAAAAAATCCAACTAGAAACACCACAACTAGAAACTCCACAACTAGAAACTCTACAACTAGACACTTCGCAACTAGAAACTCCACAACTAGAGACTTCACAACTAGAAAACTGCGCAACTAGAAACTCCACGGCTAGACACTCCCCAACTTGAGACTCCGCAACGACAGACTCCGCAACTAGAAACTCTACAACTAGAAACTCCGAAAGTAGAAACTCCACAGCTAGAAACTTGCAACTAGAAACTCTGCAACTAGAAACTCCACAGCTAGAAACTCCACAACTAGAAACTCCACAACTAGAGACTCCACAACTAGAAACTCCATGACTAGAACCTCCACAACTAGAGACTCCACAACTAGAAACTCCACAACTTGAGACTCCATAACTAGAAATTCCACAACTATGAACCTCACAACTTGAAACTCCACAACTAGAATTTCCACAGCTACAGACTCCACAACTACAAAATTCACAACTAGAAACTCCACAACCAGAAACTCCGCAACTAGAAACTCCACAACTAAAATTCCACGACCAGAGACTTAACAACTAGAGACTCCACAACTAAAAACTCCACAGCCAGAAACTCCACAACTAGAAACTCCACAACTAGAAATTCCGCAAATAGAAACCCAGCAACTAGAAACTCCACAACTAGAATCTCCACACCTATTAATTCCACAACTTGAAACTCCACAACTAGAAACTCAACAACAAGAAACTCCACACCTAGAAACTGCGCAACTAGAAACTCCACAACTAGAAACTCTACAACTATAAACTATGCAACTAGAAACTCCGCAACTAGAAACTCCACAGCTAGAACGTCCGCAACTAGAAACTCTGCAACTAGAAACTCCGCAATTAGAAACTCCACAACTAGAGACTCCACAACTAGACACTGCACAACTAGAGACTCCGTAACTAGAAACTCCATATGTAGAAACTCCGCAACTAGAAACTCTACAACTAGAGACTCCGCAATGCTAAACTCCAACACTTGAAACTCTGCAACTACAAAATCCACAACTAGAAACTCCACAACTGGGAACTCCGCAACTAGAAAATCTACAACTAGAAACTCGAAAACTAAAACTCCAACTAGAAACTCCACAACTAGAAACTCCACAACTAAAAACTGCACAACTAGACACTTCGCAACTAGAAAACTCCGCAATTAGAAACTCCACGACTAGACACTCCACAACTTGAGACTCCGCAACGACAGACTCCGCAACTAGAAACTTTGCAACTAGAACCTGCACAGCTAGAAACTTGCAACTCGAAACTCCGCAACTAGAAACTCCGCAACTAGAAACTCCACAGCTAGAAACTCCACAACTAGAAACTCCACAACCAGAAACTCCGCAACTAGAAACTCCGCAACTAGAAACTCCACAACTAGAGACTCCGCAACTATAAACTCCACAACTTGAAACTCTGCAACTCGAAACTCTGCAACTAGAAAATTCCCTACTAGAAACTACAAAACTACAATCTCCGCAACTCGAAAATCCGCAACTACAAAATCCACAACTAGAAACTCTACAACTGGGAACTCCGCAACTAGAAAATCTACAACCAGAAACTCGAAAACTAAAAACTCCAACTAGAAACTCCAAAACTAGAAACTCCACAACTAGAAACTCCACAACTAGACACTTCGCAACTCGAAACTCTGCAACTAAAACTCCGCAACTAGAAACTCCACAGCTAGAAACTCCACAACTAGAAACTCCACAACTAGACTCCATAACTAGGAACTCCACAACTAGAAACTCCACAACTACAGACTCCACAACTACAGACTCCACAACTACAGACTCCACAACTAGAAACTCCACAGCTAGAGACTCCACAACTAGAAATTCTACAACTAGAAACTCCACAACTACGAACCTCACAACTAGAAACTCCACAAGCAGAAACTCGACAACTTGGGACTTCGCAACTTTAAACTCCACAACTAGAAACTCCACAACTAGAAACTCCACAACTACGAACCTCACAACTAGAAACTCCACAACTAGAAACTCCGCAACTAGAAAATCCACAGCTAGAAACTCCACAACTTGAGACTTCGCAACTAGACACTCGGCAACTAGAAACTCCACAACTAGAAACTCCACAACTAGAAACTCCACAAATTGAAACACCACAACTAGATACTCCACAATTACAAATTCCACAACTTGACACAACTAGAAACTCCGCAACAAGAAACTCCGCAACTAGAAACTCCACAACTAGAGACTTCATAACTTGAAACACCACAACTAGATACTCCACAGCTACAAATTCCACATCTAGAAACTCCAAATTTAGAAACTCCGCAACTAGAAACTCCGCAACTTTAAACTCCACAACTAGAAACTCCAGAACTGGAAACTCCGCAACTAGAAACTCCACAACTAGAAACTCCACAACAAGAAATTCCACAACTGGAGACTCAACAACTTGAGACTCCACAACTAAAAACTCCACAACTTGAGACTTCGCAACTAGAAACTCGGCAACTAGAAACTCAACAACTAGAAACTCCACAACTAGAAACTCCACAACTAGAAACTCCACAACTTGAAACACCACAACTAGATACTCCACAACTACAAATTCCACAACTAGAAACTCCAAATTAGAAACTCCGCAACTAGAAACTCCGCAACTTAAAACTCCACAACAAGAGACTCCATAACTAGGAACTCCACAACTAGAAACTCCACAACTACAGACTCCACAACTACAAACTTCGCAACAAGAAACTCCTCAACCAGAAACTCCGCAACTAAGAAATCTACAACTAGAAACTCGAAAACTAAAAACTGCAACTAGAAACTCCACAACTAGAAACTCCACAACTAGAAACTCCACAACTAGACACTTCGCAACTAGAAGCTCCACAACTAGACACTCCACAACTAGAAAACTCCGCAACTAGAAACTCCACGACTAGACACTCCAAAACGTGAGACTCCTCAACGACAGACTTCGCAACTAGAAACTCCATGACTAGAAACTCCACAATTAGAAACTCCACAACTAGAAATTCCACAACCAGAGACTCAACAACTAGAGACTCCACAACTAAAAACTCCACAGCCAGAAACTCCACAACTAGAAACTCCACAACTAGAAATTCCGCAAATAGAAACCCAGCAACTAGAAACTCCACAACTAGAATCTCCACACCTATTAATTCCACAACTTGAAACTCCACAACTAGAAACTCCACAACTAGAAACTCCACACCTAGAAACTGCGCAACTAGAAACTCAACAACTAGAAACTCTACAACTAGAAACTATGCAACTAGAAACTCCGCAACTAGAAACTCCACAGCTAGAACGTCCGCAACTAGAAACTCTGCAACTAGAAACTCCGCAATTAGAAACTCCACAACTAGAGACTCCACAACTAGACACTGCACAACTAGAGACTCCGCAACTAGAAACTCCATAGCTAGAAACTCCGCAACTAGAAACTCTACAACTAGAGACTCCGCAATGCTAAACTCCACAACTTGAAACTCTGCAACTACAAAATCCACAACTAGAAACTCCACAACTGGGAACTCCGCAACTAGAAAATCTACAACGAGAAACTCGAAAACTAAAACTCCAACTAGAAACTCCACAACTAGAAACTCCACAACCAAAAACTCCACAACTAGACACTTCGCAACTAGAAAACTCCGCAATTAGAAACTCCACGACTAGACACTCCACAACTTGAGACTCCGCAACGACAGACTCCGCAACTAAAAACTTTGCAACTAGAACCTGCACAGCTAGAAACTTGCAACTCGAAACTCTGCAACTAGAAACTCCGCAACTAGAAACTCCACAGCTAGAAACTCCACAACTAGAAACTCCACAACCAGAAACTCCGCAACTAGAAACTCCGCAACTAGAAACTCCGCAACTAGAGACTCCGCAACTATAAACTCCACAACTTGAAACTCTGCAACTCGAAACTCTGCAACTAGAAAATTCCCTAATAGAAACTACAAAACTACAATCTCCGCAACTCGAAAATCCGCAACTACAAAATCCACAACTAGAAACTCTACAACTGGGAACTCCGCAACTAGAAAATCTACAACTAGAAACTCGAAAACTAAAAACTCCAACTAGAAACTCCAAAACTAGAAACTCCACAACTAGAAACTCCACAACTAGACACTACGCAACTCGAAACTCTGCAACTAAAACTCCGCAATTAGAAACCCCACAGCTAGAAACTCCACAACTAGGAACTCCACAACTAGAGACTCCACAACTAGAAACTCCATGACTAGAAACTTCACAATTAGAAACTCCACAACTAGAAACTCCACAACTTGAGACTTTGCAACTAGAAACTCGGCAACTAGAAACTCAACAACTAGAAACTCCACAACTAGGAACTTCACTACTAGAAATTCCACAACTTGAAACATCACAACTAGATACTCCACAACTACAAATTCCACAACTAGAAACTCCAAATTTAGAAACTCAGCAACTAGAAACTCCGCAACTTAAAACTCCACAACTAGAGACCCCATAACTAGGAACTCCGCAACTAGAAACTCCACAACTACAGACTCCACAACTACAAACTTCGCAACAAGAAACTCCACAACCAGAAACTCCGCAACTAAAAAATCTACAACTAGAAACTCGAAAACTAAAAACTGCAACTAGAAACTCCACAACTAGAAACTCCACAACTAGACACTTCGCAACTAGAAGCTCCACAACTAGACACTCCACAACTAGAAAACTCCGCAACTAGAAACTCCACGACTAGACACTCCACAACTAGAAACTTCACAACTAGAAACTTCGCAACTTGAAACACCACAACTAGATACTCCGCAACTACAAATTCCACAACTAGAAACTCCACAACTAGAGACTCCATAACTAGGAACTCCACAACTAGAAACTCCACAACTACAGACTCCACAACTACCGACTCCACAACTAGAAACTCCACAGCTCTAGACTCCACAACTAGAAACTCTCCACAACTACGAACTCCACAACTACGAACCCCACAACTAGAAACTCCACAACTAAAAACTCCGCAACTAGAAACTCCACAACTGGAAACACCACAACTAGAATCTCCACAACTTGAAACTCCACAACTACGAACCTCACAACTAGAAACTCCACAACTACAAACTCCACAACTTGAGACACCGCAACTAGAAATCTACAACTAGAAACTCGGAAACCAGAAAGTCCAACTAGAAACTGCACAACTAGAAACTCCACAGCTATAATTTCCACAACTTAAAACTCCACAACTAGAAACTCCACAACTAGGAACTCCGCAACTAGAAAATCTACAACTAGAAACTTGAAAACTAAAAGATCCAACTAGAAACACCACAACTACAAATTCCACAACTAGAAACTCTACAACTAGACACTTTGTCACTAGAAACTCCACAACTAGAGACTTCACAACTAGAAAACTCCGCAACTAGAAACTCCACGGCTAGACACTCCCCAGCTTGAGACTCCGCAACGACAGACTCCGCAACTAGAAACTCTGCAACTAGAAACTCCGAAAGTAGAACCTCCACAGCTAGAAACTTGCAACTAGAAACTCGGCAACTAGAAACTCAACAACTAGAAACTCCACAACTAGAAACTTCACAACTAGAAACTACACAACTTGAAACACCACAACTAGATACTCCGCAACTACAAATTCCACACATAGAAACTCCACAACTTGAAACTCCATAACTAGAAACTCCACAACTAGAAAATCTACAACTAGAAACTCGAAAACTAAAAACTCCAACTAGAAACTCCACAATTAGAAACTCCACACCTAGAAACTCCACAACTAGACACTTCGCAACTCGAAACTCTGCAACTAAAACTCCGCAACTAGAAACTCTACAGCTAGAAACTCCACAACTAGAAACTCCACAACTAGAGACTCCACAACTAGAAACTCCATGACTAGAAACTTCACAATTAGAAACTCCACAACTAGAAACTCCACAACTTGAGACTTTGCAACTAGAAACTCGGCAACTAGAAACTCAACAACTAGAAACTCCACAACTAGGAACTTCACAACTAGAAACTCCACAACTTGAAACATCCCAACTAGATACTCCGAAACTACAAATTCCAACACTAGAAACTCCACAACTAGAAACTCCATAACTAGAAACTCCGCAACTAGAAACTCCACAACTAGACTCCATAACTAGGTACTCCACAACTAAAAACTCCACAACTACAGACTCCACAACTACAGACTCCACAACTAGAAACTCCACAGCTAGAGACTCCACAACTAGAAACTCCATGACTAGAAACTCTACAATTAGAAACTCCACAACTTGAGACTTTGCAACTAGAAACTCGGCAACTAGAAACTCAACAACTAGAAACTCCACAACTAGAAACTTCACAACTAGAAACTACACAACTTGAAACACCACAACTAGATACTCCGCAACTACAAATTCCACAACTAGAAACTCCACAACTTGAAATTCTACAACTAGGAACTCCACAACTACGAACCTCACAACTAGAAACTCCACAAGCAGAAACTCGACAACTTGGGACTTCGCAACTTTAAACTCCACAACTAGAAACTCCACAACTAGAAACTCCACAACTACGAACCTCACAACTAGAAACTCCACAACTAGAAACTCCGCAACTAGAAAATCCACAGCTAGAAACTCCACAACTTGAGACTTCGCAACTAG